>NW_022145617.1:1175256-1192009 GCF_002938485.1 Sitophilus oryzae | reverse complement strand
AGTTACGTGTTGCTCAGAATTAATAAATGTAAAGATAGTATGAACAGAGACAACGGTCCAATTCCTTAAAGTTCTTTTTTCCTACTTCTCTAGTGGCGGAAATCTAACTGTTACGCTCAGTGGGCTCTGACTCGGTTGGCTAGATTTTGCCACGCCCACTCGGTGCCCCCCGGTGAGCGAGTATATAAACGCTCAACTTGTAGATTGTACTTTAGTCTATAATCATCTGCTGATGATGCTAACATGGTTAGCGAAACGCGCGTCCAATGTAAAAGTAAAAGTGTTTTGGTGTATTGTGGTAATTTAGTGTTTTGATTTTGATGTTATTACAAATTTTGTTGCAAATATTATTCCTAATCTTAATTTGAAAACCGCGTTTCGGTAGCTATTGTAATTTTGGAGTTACGATTTTTTAAAATTTTTAACCCCCTTCCATAAAAATCTGCCATAAAATAATCAAATTTAAACCGTTAATAACTTTCGAACGGTAAGGTTTACAAAAAAATTGTAAGATACCTTTTAAAAATTACACCTCAAAAAAATTCTCTCTTTAGTTTGTAATCATCTGCTGATGATGCTAACATGGTTAGCCAAACGCGCGTCCAGTGTAAAAGTAAAAGTGTTTTGGTGTATTGTGGTGATTTAGTGTTTTTATTTTGCAATTTAATAGCTGTTAGTAAGAAGTTTCACTTAAAATATGTGCACATAGTGCATACATTGTTTATTTAAGATTAAGCACCCTCAAACTTTAAACCACGCGGCGCCAATGAAGCAACCGCTATACCATATTTGTTAGTTTATTTAAGCATCGTTCAATAAAAAATACTTCTTTATTACAGCATCGACACAATCCATCATCTTGCTTGTAAAAAATTTAAACCGTCGAGTCCCTTTCCTGCTGATTCACTCTGTGAAAGAAAAATACGGATATGAAAGTTGAAAGCTCGTCGTTCTATCGCGAACGGGAAACGAGTTATCTGTCATTATTTAACCAAAGTTTTAAATGGTTTTTCCCGTCGACAGACTGGAAATCTCCACGATCGATCTTATAGAAAATTGAAAAATTATTGTACGTCGTGGGATATAGTAGTCGTTCTAGTAAGTGGACGCTTTTATTTAATAGTTCTCTATTTATTTCTACTAGAGTTTCGTCGTTTACGAATAGGTATTCTAAATGTTGATGCGTTCGGTATATTAAAAGTTTGGTTATAAAAACACGGATATTAAAAAATACTGATAAGAAAATCACGGATAAGAAAAATTCTGATACGAAAAAATACGGATAAGAAAAAATATGGATAAGAAAAAATACGGACAAGAAATTTACGGATAAGAAAAATACGGATAAGAAAAATACGGATTGGAAAACCATAAATAAGAAAAATACCAATAAAAATACGGATATGAAAAATATAATAAGTTACGATAAGAAAAATACGGATAATAAAGTTACGGATAAGAAAATCACGGATAAGAAAAATATGGATAAGAATAAATACGGATAAGAAATTTACGGGTAAGAAAAATACGGTTTGGAAAATCATGGAAATAAGAAAAATACCAATAAAAATACGGATATGAAAAATACTGTAATAAAGTTACGGATAAGAAGATTACGGATGAGAATAATACGAACAGGAAAATCACAGATAAGAAAAATACGGATAAGATAAATACAGATAAGAAAAATACGGATGAGAAAATCACGGATAAGAAAAATACGGATAATAAAGTTACAGATAAGAAAATCACGGATGAGAAAAATACAGATAAGAAAAATATGGATAAGAAAATCACGGAGAAGAAAGATACTGATAAGGAAAAATACGGATAAGAAAAAATATGGATAAGAACAAATACGGATAAGAAATTTACGGATAAGAAAAATACGGAGTGGAAAATCGCGGATAAGAAAAATACCAATAAAAATACGGATATGAAAAATACTGTAATAAAGTTACGGATAAGAATAATACGAACAAGAAAATCACGGATCAGAAAAATACGGATAATAAAGTTACGGATAAGAAAATCACGGATAAGAAAAATACGGATAATAAAGTTACGGATAAGAAAATCACGGATAAGAAAAATACAGATACGAAAGTTAGGGATACGAAAGTATAATAGCTCATATATATACAAAATATCAGTAAAAAATATTATGATATAAAAGTATGTATGATAGTCAGGGGAAAACAATACCTACCTGCTGAGCTTTGTTTAAAACAAAGAAATGTTTTAAACTTCTTTTCTAATATTTTAAACTTTTTTAGTCGTTATTTACTCGCAATTTAATGAATCATTGGCGCAAGTTAGAAAAAATGCAGTAATTTTTTGTTTGAATTTACCTAAAAAAAAGTTATAGTGTCGGTGGCTGGCCGGTTTTTGGTGAAGACAGCGTGGGTGAATTAATTAGCATATATTTTTGTTTTTATTTAGTCATTTAGGGGCAAGAATTATTTAGATTTTTTATGTTTATAAATTTAAATTATTTGATGGCTATTAGATACAGTATTTTTAACACGATTACACACAGTAAGGTGGAATTTTAGCAATTTTTAAAATTCAATGCAACAAATATTGTTGAAATTTGAAGGTTAGGATTTTCTTCGCCGGTAAGATTTATTTTAAAGTACCGAAGAGAAGTGGAATTTTAGTGTTTTCTTTAAAATGAATCCTATTTATAACGTTATTCTTTCTATACTTGAAACTCCTTTTCTAAGACATAATGAAACTGAAAAAAGACAAATAAATATTAAGGAGTCAAAAATTTTCGCAATATTTAACGATAAGAGGCAAGATAGACAATAGGTATTTAAAAACTTTTTAAATATTTTTGCGTAGCAAACGTAATAGGTTTGGTACCATTAAAAAAGGATAACACGTCGCAGAATAATACTTTATAGGTGAGGAAATTTGTATTAAAACAAAATAATTAACCTTATGTAGCCTCACCTTCGTATTTACTCACGAGTAGGGAATGCAATCCCGCAAATGCTGGATCCCGCAAATGCGGGATCCCTCTGAGATTCCGCGGGGTCAAAGTTGCGGGATTTACCGTGCGGGATCCGCGGGATCGACACATTACTACTGGGTAACCGAATCAATCTCGATTAAGGCTAAACCGCTTCGTTCCGTACTGATGCGTTGACGTTCGGAACCCGGGGGATTCCCCTTACGGCTTGGTCATTAAAAATAAGTGAAACAAACAGGTTAGTTGTTAGATTTCTTTCTGGCGTATGTGCGTAAGTGAAGGAAAGCGTTTAAGTACTTGTGGACAATTTATTCAAATAAACTGCCGGACATAATTATCGGGACAAGATTTTAGGGTAAATTTAAAGGTGAATATCTCTTGAACTAAAAAAGATTTTGAGATGCGGTTTGGACCAGGTTTTAAATGCATCCATTGTGATTAGGATGCTATGTGGTTTTTGTAAATATATTTAGCGAATTCTCGTATACAGGGTGTTTTATGAGAGTGTGAAAATTTTGTTAAGAATCTTTTTTACCGCAAATTTACAATTTTTAAGAAATCGAAATTTTTACCAAGTATGACTAATCTGTATTGAAATTAGAAAAAACAATATGATCGGTTTTTTTATTTTTTTTTGTTTTAAGGAAAATACGACGTTTTTTTCGAAAATTATGCATTTTTAGTCATACGTATGGCCCTAAATGGTATAAAAAGCTTTGTACATTCTGCATATGCCAAAAAATTATTGATACAGAGTGTATCTAAAAGCAGATAACTAACACAAGTTTAAAAAAAAAACTTCAACATCAGAATAATATATTTATTTATAAAATAAGTAGATAAATTATAATAAAATTTAAGTTTATTTAATATTAAATATATTTTTTGAACACCCTATACAATATAGTATACATGGGTCCAAATTTCTGTACAGCTAGTTTAAGATACACGCTATATCAATGTATAGTGGGTCTATGCAAAATGTACAATGCCTTTTGTACCATTTAGCACCAAATGTATGACTATTGTTTACAATCCCGCAATTTTGCGGATCCGCGGGATTGATTGCTTTAATCCCGCGGGTTTGCGGGATTGAGATTTTGGTGCGGATTGCATTCACTACTCACGAGCCACCACTGCTCACTAGAACAAATTAAAAAACAACAGATATTACTTTATATTCTCTAAATATATATAAATACTCATCAGACTAATACAAAAGAAGACGAACAAACTTCCCACTTAATATGCTAATAGAGGAAAACTCGCACAAAAATTGGTTCTGACCTGGCGTACAAAGTAGATTTTAAACAGGCAATTTCAGTACGTTTTTCAAACCCGTTTCTTTTCCGATAAAGAGAAGAATAAAGAAACGATGGGAGGAAGATTACAGTGAGTGTGGTTTCGATAAGAAAAAAATAACAATAGTTGGACCGGTTTTGGAGCTTGTTTTATTTAATTAAAAGTCAATTCGGAGAGCTTAATTTAAAACCGAAGTATAGAGACAGAACTCCAGCTCTATTTCCTTTTTTATTCAATGCTTTAAAATTTAAAGGGAGTAGTACTTAAGATGCGAAAAAGGGAAAAATTTCTCTCAAATTTAAATAGGGTGTTATATTTTTTTTATTTCGTCCATAAGTCCATCCAAGTATATAGAGTCCCCTCTTAGACGTTTAAATATTCTTCATTAACAAGAACAACGGGTAATTTTTTTAAGTACGGCGGTTTTTGCTAAATATATAAAGCACACCAGCATGGTGCCAAACGATACTATAAAAATGAAGTTTTAAAATAATAAAATGCAAATGTCCATAATTTATTGTGCTATGATCCTACTTTCTTCAAAAATTGTAGGTTTCCAAATTTTCATCTACAATACATAATAAAATTACAAAATAGTTTACATAAAACAGTAGAAATTGGGTCAAAAATCGACTATTTTTATCACTTTTTACTCTGAAAAGGCTGGTTGGGTACCTCAAAAGTCTCTCTAAGTATGGGCTCTTAATTTTTAATGAAAGGTCCTCCTTTTCCAGTTTTCTATTTTTTCCTTATTATTAGAAAGAAACCTTCATATATCCCAGTATATGGAATTTGGAAAAATATATCGTCTCACACATTTTACAGAAATTGAATTCTCTGCAAAAGGTCTCTTACAATTTTGCTTAAATCACAGTTCAAGAAAGTTATTAAAAGTTTGAGAGATTATTTTAAAAGCAGTTTTATTTTTCCTTATAAACTCTATAACTCGTTAACAACAAATTATTATGATGCGCAACTCTGATACACCCGAGTTTTGTAGGAAATTTACTGCTCTACAAAACAGTTTCTTATAATTAAGTCGATTAAATTAACCGTTTAAAAGATATACATCGTGTATGAACTAATGCACACTAATTTTAATAGTTTTGATTAATAATTCAGACATATACAATTTATTTTATGAAGGATTCAGGAGAAAATTTGTACAACTACATAGATGTGTCATAGCCTTATAGACTATTAGGGCATAACATATTTTATTCGCCTCCATGGTTACAATGTAAAAAACTTTTTAAATACTACAAGGACCATTTACAAAAAATCCGTTGTGGATTGAGTTGGAGAAGAAATATTTATACTAAAATTTATGTAGAGCTGGTGGTTTCTACACCTTTCCACATTACATTTTCTCTTGTTTTCGTAAAGATTCCATTTTAAAGCCTTATGAAAACATGAGCGCCTAGAGATATCATTTAGTCGGAATAACAGTTAATATTTAAAAAATAAATATCTTAAAAATGTGTTTTATTTTTTGTTCTAGAAATTTACTTTCTCTGCAAATTACTTTTATAGAATTTTATTGTTTTTCTGCAAATTTACAGGGTTTTCTGTAAATTAACAATTTTACACAACAAATTTATGCACTATCTAAATTAACTATTTTGCACAGGTGCTTGTTTGCTAATTGCTTTCTTTATCAATTTTACGATTTTTCTGTAAATTTATACATGTTCTAATAAATTTATAGATTTTCTCTAAAATTACGCGTTTTGTCAATTTCTCACTTGCAAATTTGAAAACGTGTAAATTCACAGAGAAAAACATTTACAGAAAAGTGTAAATTTACAGGTTTTCTAACTAATTTTACAGAAGAAGTGTAAATTTACAGAAAGCGTGTAAATTTACAGAAAAAGTGTAAATTTACAGAAAAAGTGCAAATTTTCAGAAAAAGTGTAAAATTTACAGAAAAAGTGTTAATTTACAGAAAACGTGTAAATTAACAGAAAAAGTATATTTTTTCTGTAAATTTACACGCTTTCTGTAAATTTACTTTTTTCTGTAAATTTACACGTTTTCTGTAAATTTACACGTTTTCTGTAAATTTACAAGGAGAAATTGACAAAAAACGCGTAATTTTAGAGAAAATCTATAAATTTACAGAACATGTATAAATTTACAGAAAAATCGTAAATTTAGAAGAAAAGTGTAAATTTGCAGAAAACGCGTTAATTTACAGTAAAATAGTTAATTTAGAGAAAAAGTATAAATTTACAGTAAAATTGTTAATTTACAGAAACGTGTAAATTTACAGAAAAAATGGACAAACGAAGCACTTTTGTGTAGAGGTAAATTGTGTCCAATGAACTTATTTTGATTCCAAAAATACATATTAGTCCGAAATGTTGGGACACCCTCTATTTTAACCTAGTTAAAATTAAATATTTAACAAAGACTAAATCAAAGTATAAAATTGAAACAGGGTCCTTTGTTATAACTTAACAAGTATAGCTAGAGACGTGAGAAATATAAAATAACACGCGACCGGTGCTATCCCCAAGTCTCTTCCTATATTTGTACAACTGTACGTACGGAAATGGTCGATTATTAGGTATAATATATAAGGTCCCGCAAAAAGTTAAATACAAAAATTAAAAGGTTTTTAAATGTCTATTAGCGAGTAATAAATTTATGTATACAGGGTCGGTCATAAAATCGTGGCACATCAATGTTTCATTTTTTTAAATAGAACCCCCTGTATATTATTGCATATTTCAATTCTCTCTTCAATTCTAAGCAATAATCGTAATACACAATGTACATAAATTGAAGAATTTGAATGTTAAACGAAAACTTTGTAATTTCCAGACTTGATATAATCTCATTTTATACATCTATAAATGCTAACTTGAGAACTAATGTCAAATATTATTAAGTAACACAGTTTCGGCAGAATAGCATCGTTAAATAAAACTGAACATATCGAAATTAATTAAATCAAATTGTTTAAGTGATATTTTCAAAAGTCAATAACTCGGATACGGTTGGTTTGAGGTACATTGTGTGTAATTCGATTTTTGCTTAGAATTGAAGGAAGAATTGAAATATGCAGTAATATACACGGGGTTCCATTTAAAAAAAAACTTTTATACGCCACGACTTTATGACCCACCCTGTATACTTAAATTTATTACTCGCTATTAGATATTCAAAAATCCTATAACTTTGTATTTAACTTTTGCGTACCTCCTATATTTTACCTAGTAATCGACCGTTTCCATAAATAACAACGACCCTGTATATGTATCTCTTGTAAAATGTATTCAAAAAATTCATTCAACTATTTTAGTTTGAGCTCTTCAAAACCAACTTTTACTTAACTAATTAACATGCTCTTGAAGACGGTGACGATGAATTTTTTCAATAGTTCTTTTAAAAATCGTTTCTTTCAACACTTTTTCGACCACCTTCTCATCTACCTTATCCTACTAAACCTACAAAAGAAATAACCTTTACAAAAGAACACGTTGAAAATTGCCTGTTTAAACTCTACTTTGTACGCTGCGCCAAAAACCAATTTTGTCAAAGTTTTTTCTTGAATTAGCATAGTGCCAAGCTGGACGTCCTTCTTTTGTATAGCACGACAAAGGATGGACATTCAAAAAAGAGAGGAGATAGAGATACAGAGATGTACTCTTGGATTGTGTCTCAATTTGTCTGACAACTAAGGGTACATTTAAGAGAGGAATTTTGTTTTTAAAAAGATTTACACTCTTACAGTTTGATTATTTTGTCTATTTTTAGACCATTAAAAAAGTCGGTTACATAGGAATTTGCCTCTTAAGATTCTGGAAAAATATATCCCCAAAAACATCAATAGATGAAAAATCTTATAATGTAATATAAGAAATCTATTAAAGGCAGTATTAAGTAAAATAAATAAAAAAAGTGTGTTTGCGTATGGTACAGATTGTTACCAGTGTTGCCACAAGCCCATTTTTTTTATCAGGGTAGATTATTACGAGATAAGCGTGGTTAAATTGTTTTAAAAAGGGGTAGATCTACCCAGAGCATTGGCAACCTGCCGCTACCTCTTTTCCTCTCACTAGCCCGCGCGTCACGGCCGTCTCGCTTCTGTCATTCAAGGCCGTGTGTCACAGCAGAATCCTATATTGAATATAATAAGTTAAATCTTATATTTAGGTCAGGAATGTCCCCACGAGCAGGGTTGGCATGATTTAAGTCATGTCATTTTTAAATTTTAATCATGTGATTTAAATCAAAAAATAATTATGTTAGTGAAACTTTATTATAAATCAAAAATAACTGTAAAGTTATAAAAATGTGTCCTAGAAAATTATAAAAATGATTTCTATAACCCAAGTAGCAAAAGAAATTCTAAAAGGATTGAATTATTTTATAACAGTCGAATAGCGTTGTCTTAAGGACTGCTTCATTTTATTAAGCGTTTGGTTTCGATCATTCTGTTTTTTAATAAAAGTTGTCATATTAAACTATTTTGTAGTGGTTTTTACAACGTATCCTATAACGCATTAAACGATAATTTCTTTTAGTATGATATAACACTTAATAAGACAATGCTATATGATACAAACATATTATTTTATTAGACTCTTATACCCACCATGTAAGAGTTCTATAATATTCATATAACTAGTAGTCACAAGATCATATAATAATTACTTAAACGTGTCTTATTAAAGTTGTATTACGTTGTATGATAGAATGTTTTATTGCGTTAAACTACGGTGCTGTATACAACACCGTTATATAGCTATATACAAACAACACAGTTATATAGCTATATATGATAAAATTGTGATTAACAAAATAAATTCGCTATAATATCTGCATTATAAAACTGGTAATGTATAATATAACCTCATTTTAAATTAAATGATATACCTAGTTATTTATTTTGTTATTGTTGTTGTTGCAAAAGTAATATCTAGGTACGAGTATAATCAATCACAGCTATTATGAATTCTGGACAAAGTTGGAAAAAAGTTAACAAACGCAGTGGTAGTTATAAAGAGCATGTAAGAAAAAGCTCCTCGAAATTACGGCAAATAATCCCGAGAATTCCCTGGGTTCTCAAAAGCCAAAATCTCTCGGGTTGTCTGGCTTGTTCAAAGCATGGTTGCCAATTTGATGTAAAAGTTTTACTGTAGTAATGTTTGTATTGTTTTGTTGTTGTTTTTCCAAGTCCTTAGGTTACCGCTCACTCGTCGGGCACGCATGAAATGCATTGCGTGCATGAATCCATGAAAATCTGATCACGTTTGTTAGTTTAAATACTAATCAAATGAGATTTGGCACATCCATTTGTCACAAATCTCAATATGTCAAAAATAGTTCTATAGTGCCTGGAAATTCTGCGTAATGATAGATATTTATCTTATACCGTTTTATTTTACCACAAAGACTTATTTAAGGGATTCATTTATAATAAAATGGTTGCATTATAATTCGCCATGTTTAAGGCAGAATTTTTGTATGGCCTATGGCCGCCATTATATGAAGCAAAATTAAAAACATCAAAATAAATTGTAAAATGTTTTTTTTGAGAACTATTTTGTGATAAGATTCCCACATACAGTAATAAACTGTTTAATTAAATTAAAAACAAGAATTTTTGAAAATTTTATTTTATTTTATTGTTTAAATTTATACGTAAACCTAAATCGAAATTAAAGCGCTTTAATTTTTTGCCAAATACATACCTAATCTACCAGTAAAATTTTCGGCGCAACAAAAATTTTCCCTACTTTTCAAACCCTATTAATGATTTTTTATATTACATATTTGTTGTACCTTTTGGCTCTACCCGCCATTTTCACCGTCGAGTAAAGTCTCCTTTTTAACAATCCACATCCTCTAGATTCATTTTACGACACGCTTAAAATATAATTTGCTCCTAATATTCATCGGTAAAAAATAAAATACTCTTTTACCTCGCTAAATGATCAAATGTTTTTATTGTTCTGTTTCTTAGATGTGACCACGTAATACACAATAAAACTAGTTTTATAATAGATATATAACGCTATGTAAAATAGTTGCATAAGAGTTGTATACCCTTTTTATAGAACTTCTATACTACTAAACGGTTGTATAAAAATGGGCCTTTTTTGGTTGTAAAGCTATCATATTACGGTCTTATAGCACGTTATATGAATTGAGGTATCCTATAAAAATGATCAATAGCTGTTTATACATCCTTTATAAAATAAAATTTGCTACTTGGGAACAGATATAACAGATAACAAATCGAAAATTAATTGTAAATGTTATAAAACTATATAAAAATATCTATTCATCAATTTAATTGTTGGACCGATTTTTGAACTAATTTCGTGTGAATCCATTAGACCGCTAAAAGCAGGGATTTATTTTAAAATTTATGTAAGTGACAAAAATTCATTGTTCGAATACATATCATTCGCAAAGACTAGTGCAGAACTAGGTTCTTCTAAAATAGAGTCTATATCTTCACTCTCCAGAATCTATAATCGTTGTCAGAAAATATGTTGTTTTATATTTTTTTTTGAAACGGTGGTATGTTTCCAAATTCCTACGGACATTTTGATCTGCAGTAAGTACTTTACACTTTGACATTAGATAATACATACTAATTTCATTCTCGACTTAAGACTATTTCCAAACAATAGTGTATTATTTTATTAGGAGTAAAAATTATACTTTTTTGACGATGTTGTACCTTTGAAAGACCATCCTAAACCTTTTCCGACGTTACACCGAGGCACAAAAAGTACATTTTTACTCCGAATAGAACATATTATTTTTGTTTTAAACATTGCAAAAAATAATTTTTTAATTAATTTCAAACATTGCAAATATTATAAACAGTAATCGAGCAACAATTTGTACACTGGTTGACATTGACACTTAATAATCAGTTTAATAATATATTTTTGTACTTTTGTGCTTTAGGCGTAACAGTGCTTTACTTTTATGCCTAGGCGTAAAATGACCAAAATTAATACTTTTGAGACGTTTGAAAAAAAATCCTTTTGACCTGTAGCGAACGACTTTTTTTGCGGAATATATTGGTGACCGATGTGGAAAAATCACAACGCCCCGTAGAATTGTTAATATTATCGGTATCGGGGTATAGATTTAGCCATTTAGGATAGGACTTTAATTGGAAATAAGTCCTAGTCATTTGAAAATCCGATTTAAATATTGTTTTGAATTAAAATAAAAATCTGATTTTTTTTATTTTTAAAAAAAATCATGATTTTTCCAACCCTGCCCACGGC
Source organism: Sitophilus oryzae (assembly GCF_002938485.1). Lineage (NCBI taxonomy): Eukaryota > Metazoa > Arthropoda > Insecta > Coleoptera > Curculionidae > Sitophilus > Sitophilus oryzae. The sequence continues at coordinate 1,180,468 of NW_022145617.1, read as the reverse complement.
GAGAGATGGCACATGTTTTTGAAACGACCTGTATAAAAGCAATAAATTTAAGACTGTTATTTTTTTCCCAAATTTAATCAATATTTCTATAACAGATACTTATATCTTCGAAGAAATGCTATTAACGCAACTTTCTCTGAAAGCTGTTTCGCTATTTTCCCTTTATCTTACCTTTGCATTAGTCCCTTCGTCGACCTTATATACAAACTCCATCGCTTCCAGCTTGCCTTTTACTCCCTTATTCCTAATTCATTAAGGCAACACCGTCTTACATTTTAAATAAAAGGGCCGTTCTCGAGTCCCTTTTCAGAGCCACTTTCAGTCAACAATATACGCCAAATAACATCAAAGAACGAATAAGGGTATAGGGAGAATGGCAATATCAGTTTTTTTTCTGACTTTAATTGGTAAAACTAACCGTTTTTTCGTTATAATGATTTAAAATCCCAGTATATGCTGCAATGCTACTCACTAAACTTAGTAACAATAAAACTTTTTTCATTTTGTGCTGCAGTAGGGATGTCTACAGACTGCAGTTGTTACTACTAGCACAGATTATACAGATTATAAGCTTTGTTTTTTCTTTATTGTTTTTCGTGGTTCCAATTTTCGGAATCGGGCACTAGTTAGGTTACTAGTTTGCGCACATAGCAGGCCCACTTATGGCCTCTAAAATTGTGCACAGCGCCTGACCGGCACAGTTATTAGAGAGATATCGGAAAACCGAATAGCGTCATGCAGTATTTACGCGTACCTTATCATGGTTACGATATGCGCGAGTCAATTTTTAACGCAACCCCCGCTAATAACGTTACCGCCTGACGTAATTTGCGGATCAGTTACATCAAGCGCTATTTCTAAATAACGTTCAAAAATTGCTTAAATGGGCATGTGCGGGTACATTTGACAATCGGGGCCGGCCGGCGAGCGGCGAGATCTTTTATTTTAGGTTATGTTTGAATTGTTTTGAATTATTACTTTAGTTTTATTAGGTAATTTGATATTTAAGTAGCTGGGATAAGTTTTAATTAAATAAATATGGCCCAAAATATGGATTCCACCTCTTCCATTATTAAAGAACCTATAAAGAGGCTTAGGTTTACAGCAGATGACGACTTAGCCCTTCTAAGAGAATTTCTTACTTGTTGCTCTAAACCCACTGGCAGACGTTGAACAATAAAGTACTGGAAGTAAGCACTTTAGCCCTTTAGTTTTAAAATACCTAGTAAACAAAACAATTTCAAAGTTTTAAATTCAAAGTTAGGTTAAGTTTAAATAGCGGACGCGGACACGACGCGAACAGAATTCTTTCCGATCCGATAACTATAAATGAAGAGAGTTAATACCACCTCACGTAAAGGAAATAACACCTGGCCTTATTAACGCCCATGCACGCTATTCGGTTTAGCGATATCTCTCTATTACGCTGTTTATTGTTATTTTACGCGAGTTTATTTTTGCGCACAGGAAATTTTACTCGTTTGCACATCGTCATAAAAAACAATTTTCGTACCACGAATTAGGGATAAGATTTTTATCTGTATACATATAGTACACCTAATCTGTGATACAAGTTAATACGAGTACTTTGAAGACGTTTAGTTCTTAAATATCGTTATAACCGCTTCTTTCTCTAATCCAACTATAAATCAGATTAAATGAAGAAAAAGAGAAAAAAAGAAAGGAAAATAATAACAAAACGAACGTAGCTTTAATCCGGTTTATGGTGGCAAAAGACCCCTACATATCTAATGGGGTAGTAACTCAATCTGAAAGGAAATTGCCCCATTTTTGTGTCTTTGGCTTTCCGCAGAGGTGCGTTCCTGATGAAAGTTGATTCTTTTTTCCGGATTTATTTAACTTCATATATATTTCGGACGATATTAGTTCTATTTCATTCAAAATTCATTTTTATTTGTTTTCTTTCGTTTTTAGAAAGTATTTCCGTGTTAAACCGAGTTACGCAATATTTTGGAGATGCACAACGTTAGAAAAAAAATATCACGCGACTACTTACCAAAAAATTCTCTCTTTTTTTACCTATTTACTGCCATTACTCTCTGACGAGTACTTGACACGCATCAGAGGATGGTTACGCAAGGCGTTTTCATTCATGAGCTGTTCTGTGACTGAAAAGCCCGATACGTGATGGTATCTGTCTTCAAAAATCTCATTGCTTTGTTGCCTCTTTTCTTTCTGGTTGCCGCTGTTAATTGAGTTTACAATTCTTCTCCATTCTGTTCTATTGTGAGTTGCTTCTTCCCACTCATTCTGCTTGTTAATCCCCTTTAAGTTTTTGTGGAAAATATTTTTGCCTTTTGATTTATCCACTCCGTTTCCTCTTACCGTCTACAAGCTCACCGTAAAGAAGAGATTTCGGTAGGCAGTTTTATTGCATCTTGCATACTTGACCAACCCGTCTTAAAGATCGTGCACACTATACCTACACGGACCAGTACGGACCAGCACAGCACAAACCTGCATCCTGCATGACGTCGCACACTTTACCGCCACAGACCAGCAACATAAGCGAGAGTTTCGAAAAAAGTACAGTTGTCAAGGCTCAACTACTAGAGCGTGCAACATACAAGTATTGAAAATGAGTAGTTCAGACGAAGAAATTATTATTTTAGCCATGTTGTGTGAAGAAGAGGAGGAAGAGAAGGAAGCTAAGAAAAAAAGAAGATTTTGGGTTCACCCTATAAATCAAAAGAGAAAGCAATATGGCGAATTTCATTATTTGTTTCCTGAATTAAAAAGATTCGAAGAAAAGTTTTTCCAATATTTTCGAATGTCACAAATCAAATTTAATTATTTTTTTTTGCTATCGACTCCCATATTGCATCTTTTCTTTCTTGGTCTCTATATATAAAATGCTTGGCTCGTATCGCACAGCTCTGAATACTTTTGTACCAGTAAAATAAGCTTTTTTTCATTCATATTTAAAACGATTTAAAGGTTCGAACAAAAATAAACGAAATCTAACCTACATCATGCAACTTGAGCCAGCTAGCGTACTCGAAATACTGACAAACCCTTCAATATTTGCATGTTTGGGAGGTGTGCTGGTTCGCCAGTGCGCACATTAGGTCGGACCAGCACGACCAGGCATAAATATTGCCGGTCATATTTGTCCCTGACCGACACGACCTGTTTTGACGGTCGTGGCTTGTGGCGGTACGTGCTGGTACTGGTCTAGTGTGCTCTACTCTATTAAATAACACCTTCACCGGTAGATTTTACTGGTCTGGTCCGTGCCGGTCCGTGTAGGTATAGTGTGCGCGATCTTTTATGCTGTATTTACTAATCATCCTATACTAATCATTTGATTCTTAACAGTTGTCTAAGGTGTCTCTGTTGCAACTTGTTTAGTGCGTTCATGTGCCGGATGTACGGCACCCAGGTTTCGCTGCCATATAACATGGTGCGCATTATTATTGCTCGGTACACTGCAAATATCGTTTTTGTGCTCAAGTATGTTTGTAGGAAACCCTGTTTTTTAATTTCCAGCTCTTGAGGCGCTGCTAAAAATTTCAGAGTCGATATTGGCCTTTTCCGAAATTACTGCCAAGGTAATTGAATTTCGTTACATATTTCAATAGTTCTTTTCCGATTTTTATAGCATTGTTGAGATTTTACGGGTAGTGCACATGATTTTAGTTTTATCGATATTCAGCTGCTTAAGGCGCAAAGCCTTGTAAGCCCAGGTATATGTGTTCAGCATTACTTGTAATTGCTATAACGATTTTCCAACTAGAGCGCAGTCATCAGCGTAAGTTCAGATTAATTTTCTGCAACTAATGTCCATTTCTCTTTCCTGTAGTATGTTTGCTGTCCACTATACCAGTACACATCCCTGTAGAGGTGTGTATTTCGTGAACGAACTAATTCCAATGAACTATTCCGACCTCGGAACGAAAGGAACTAGTTCCCGCGACCGCACATTTCGGCAGTCGGCGATTTCCGAGCGCTCGACAACTACATTCATCGGACTTCCTCTTTCCGTCCACACATGCGGGCATCGACGAGCTCTGATAGCAACAACATAGAGACGAGCGCTCGGAAATGACCAAATGCCGCCATGTGCGGTCGCGGCATAATAATAATATCCTTATGAACAAGGATAATATGCAACAGAGGTGGATCTGCCAGCGCGGTCGTAGCTCGATGCTAGGCGGGAGTGGGAAGTTTCAGCCGTATATTACCGGTCTCGGACCGCAAGGACCGAGAGGAGCCAGAGGAACTAAATAAAAGACTAATTTAGTTACTAGTTCACATATCGATCGTACCCCGATGCTAGGCGAGAGTGGGGAGTGCCAGCCGTACGTTACCGGTCCTGGACCGAAAGGACTGAGAGGAACTAGAGGAACTAGTTAAAAGTCTAGTTCACGGGAATCTATTCAGTCCGCCGATCCGAGATATAATATAAGGCGACAACGATGGATCCGGTTTTGTCTATTGCCGCGGTAGGCTTAATTACCACAGAAAATTGTCGTGGATACTGTTTTTAATTTTTAGATTGTTCGTTGAATATTTTATGGGAGTGTTTCACATTAATTAGGTCCCTGAAATTAAAAAATATCTTATAAAACGAAGTAGGTATTCTGACTTTTTAGACAAAAACAAAGAGCTTGAAGCGAGGAAAAATGCCATTTTTCGTGAAATAAGAGAGAAAACTTTACCTTCATATTTATCATATAGCTTCACCTACACATGTGCCCCCAATATTTAATATTTTATTATTTGCCTCAATTGATTTTTGACACAGTTTTTTAAACTATGATTTGAGATTCTTGTTTAATTTAGCTACCTATATGTTTTAGACATATGCAATTACACTTCATATTATATTTCGTACATCATAAAAATTATACAGATCATACTGTGAATAGTTATGGCTTATAACTAATCCCATGAGCAAGCAATGGGGATGTCAATTTTAGTCGGGAGCTAATGTGAACTAAAGATCTAGTTCAAAGAACTATTCCTATGGAGGAACTTGAAGTGAAGAAAACCCATGAGTTCCTGGGTTTTCTTCCAAGAAACTAGAATTACCACCTCTACATCCCTGCCTAATGGATGTAACTACACACACACCGGAAAAATCTAGGGATATCATTTTATTAAAGTTAAAAATAAATGTTTTTAATAAACAACCACATATTTGTAGGCCGATTCTTTCTACTTCGATTGAAACGAAGTAGTGACACTA
>NW_022145617.1:1172622-1175158 GCF_002938485.1 Sitophilus oryzae | reverse complement strand
AAAAATATCTATTCATCAATTTAAATGTTGGACCGATTTTTGAAGTAATTTCGTGTGAATCCACTAGACCACTAAACGCGGAGATTTATTTTAAAATGTATGTATCAGTGACAAAATTTCGCTGTTCGAATACATATCATTCACAGTCTAGTGTCAGAACTAGGTTCTTCTGATATAAAGACTATATCTTCATTCCCAAGAATCTATAATAATATAATCGTTGTCAGGAAATATGTTGTTTTTTTGAAATGGTTGTATTTTTCCAAATTCTTACCCACATTTTGATCCTCAGTAAGTATTTTACACGTTGACATTAGATAATACTAATTTCATTCTCAACTTATGAGTATTTCCGAACAATAGTGTATTGTTTTATTAGGAGTAAAAATTATACTTTTTTACTCCTAATTTATATTTATAATAAATTACCATGACGACACCAGCCATCTTGATTACAATTTTATTGAAAAATCGCTTTTTATTCAAAATCTGAGCCAGCTAGGTATAGGAAACCTAATATAGTTTGAAAGAGCATTTAAATCTGCTTCGACTTATTTAAAAAAAATACATACTGTTGCACTTGAAATAACAAAGTCTTTATGTAAAATAAATATTTAAGATAGACCAGCACTTTTTGATGCCCCTGTATACATTTAAAGTATCAATAAATTTTTTTAGGCAAGTTTATTTCTCTGGCTTGAAAGTCAGCTCAAGAATTAATTCTGTAAACTAATGTACAGGGTGTTTACAAACTTCTTTATTATAGCATGCATATTTAAATATCTTTAAATTTCTCAAAAACCAAAGTTTTTAAACCCCCCTTATAATAAATACCTTATTTTATGACCAATAATCCAAAAATGAAATAAAATACCGGGTGTTCCATAAGAAAAAATATAACTTTGATATGGATCTTAGTTCTGACACAACCTGTACATTTCAAAATAATTATTTTGATATGTACAGGTTGAGACAGGTTGAGTAATATTATACACATTGCCTTTCCACATACCTATAAAATATTTTGTTTCTACATCTTTCCGTTTTCGTATAATCAACCGGGGCGAATGAGGTGCGCCACCCTGTATATTTTAGCTATCACTGGAGAGAGCGAGGTACCCATCGGAACCCACAAGCTCTGTGTCTCATTTGATTCATGCCATATAATACGGAGTCATTTAACATGTGCTGCTCTGTTCAAGGTATCTCCAGCATCCGACGAAGTAACGACATTTCAAACGCTTCGATCTTCCTCATTTTGTCACTTCCAGGGTCCATACTATATAAGAGCAAAAATGCTTTTGACTAAAACCGTTTTGCTCTTTCTCTGTACAACATGACTCCTTTCTATGTTCTTAATTTTTAGGGCCAGGTACTCACTAGTTATCATTCCAGTTAACTATCAACTACTAAGTGTAAATTTGTTCATGAGTATCACAAAGTTCCACCATGTCATTCGATGTGTTTGTTTCAACTTTTTTTTAACGCCAGAGGAACAAGTAAACTATATTACGGAATATAAAAAACGTAAACAAGTTAAGGAATGAAGTTTTATAAAGCCATCCCTCATCAACATGTAAATATTTTATTGTGTTCTGATTTAATAAATTTCGTTTTATTCGTTATTTACTTCTGGCGTTTTTATTATACCGTGCTGGCAACTGTTACTCTTGGGTCGGTATTTACATGTGTGGAAGTAAATCGCATAGGGATCTTATTAAGTCGGAGCGAGAGAAATGCGACGGAGTGCTGTTGCGGCGTTGCCGGTACGCCTTTCCCTATCAAGTAAAGTAAAATCACTATCGCAAACCGCTTATTTTAATAGATTTTTTTTTTCGAAAAGATAACTAGATAAAATCATTAGAAATGTTTCTGAGCATCTGAAATGGAATTATAAGGATATCTTATAGGTGTCATTTATGTATCTAGGGTGTAATTTTTTTTATAACGAGAAAACGTCAGTAATCGCGATAATTTAAAAACTCAACTTTTTAACACATAATACGCCATAACTCAAGAAAAACTTTAGATATTGAAACTTTTTTTTATTTTGGAGATAGGATCTTTTGCAATATGTTTACATAAGAAAAATTCGATAAGGTTGATTTTTCCATTCAAAAATTGTAAACAACCATCTATTTACTTTTAGAGCATAGCAATTTTCAGCAGTCGTGTAATTTTTTAATTGATAAAGATTTTCACTTACTGCCTACGAAGAAAATACAGCAGAAATATTAAGAATGTTTTTGAAAAAACTACAATCAATTATTTCTAAAGATGCCATTACACGGAGTGTGGAGCGCCGATCCACGCTCCAAGCACGTGGAGCGCCGCGCCTCACAGTACGGCGGATGGTAATTCTAGCGGGACAAAACCTCAGGAGCGATGTTTGGGACTTAAAATCTAACGTAGCAAATTGTTTAATATATGTATAGCACCCATATGAGTAAAATTTATTTATTTATTAACAACTTAATTTATTAATAAATAAATAAATACAAGATAATAAAACTATTATATTATTCGCACGTGACAC
>NW_022145617.1:1137652-1172524 GCF_002938485.1 Sitophilus oryzae | reverse complement strand
CTGGCAACTGTTACTCTTGGGTCGGTATTTACATGTGTGGAAGTAAATCGCATAGGGATCTTATTAAGTCGGAGCGAGAGAAATGCGACGGAGTGCTGCTGCGGCGTTGCCGGTACGCCTTTCCCTATCAGGTAAAGTAAAATCACTATCGCAAACCGCTTATTTTTAATAGATTTTTTTTTCGAAAAGATAACTAGAGAAAATCATTAGAAATGTTTCTGAGCATCTGAAATGGAATTATAAGGATATCTTATAGGTGTCATTTATGTATTTAGGGTGTAATTTTTTTTATAACGAGAAAACGTCAGTAATCGCGATAATTTAAAAACTCAACTTTTTAACACATAACACGCCATAACTCAAGAAACACTTTAGATATTGAAACTTTTTTTTGTTTGTTTACATAAGAAAAATTCGATAAGGTTGTTTTTTCCATTCAAAAATTGTAAACAACCATCAATTTACTTTTAGAGCATAGCAATTTTCAGCAGTCGTGTAATTTTTTTATTGATAAAGATTTTCACTTACTGCCTACGAAGAAAATACAGCAGAAATATTAAGAATGTTTTTAAAAAAACTACAATCAATTATTTCTAAATAGCCCGACCACCGTCGAAAACCAACTCAATTCCACTTATTTTTACCAAAAATGCCTGTGTTTCTAGCTTGCACTTAAAAATTTTCAAGCTATAGGGAAAATTACAACGATTCGTTAATAAACAAATAAAGTATCACGAGACGTAATTAAATCGTGAAGCTGAACGCATGATGTACACCTGTCCCTAGAACTTTAAGTACTGACAGAGGTACTGATTGGGTCGACCGGTCAACTGCGACAAATTTGCTATATCCCCTTCCACGTCTCTTAGCAATGTGCACAGTTTCTCGATTCATTTCATACGTTTGGCAACGTGTTTACTGTTCTCTCTTTGTTCAGTACATTATAAACGCATTGTACTCTTCTTACATACGGAAATCTCGACCCAAGACTAACCTTTGCCAGCCCTTAAGCGGCCCATACATTATCAAACAAATTGCGCAACTCAGGCTGTTGCGCAACGAGTTGCCAATGTATGGTAGTGTTTGATGCGTTGCGCATTTGTTTGATTGTTTGAGTTTCAAGAATGTTTGAATTCTTTTGTGCAACAGGACTGTTTGCGCAACGCGTTGTGTAGTGTATGTGTGTGTTGCGCTTCGTCATGCAATATTTTAGTTCTTTCATCCAAATTCTTTGTTTTCTTTTTCGTTTTTGGGTATCATCGACATCATCTAGGGTATATACGATAATAATTGACGCAATGACAATTGAGGACATGATTGTTTCTTGCACAACTTTTAATAAAAAGTTTGATCAAAATTTTACTAAGTGCATGGGTGATGGAGTTGTGCAACGGAATGTTGCGTATCGCTTTATTGCGCAACTTGTTTGATAGTGTATGGACCGCTGAATCAGTTGTGCAACGCAGCGTTGCGCATCGCTTTGTTGCGCAGTTTGTTTGATAATGTATGGGCCGCTTTAGTACTTTACACAAACGTAATAAATCTCCTAGTGATATTAGATTAATAGGATATTACATACCGAGGAGGGAAGTGTTTCATTACTGTCGAGAGATTAACTAAATCTCGTGACAATAATGAAAACTTTCCTCCGAGGTTTGTATACGATTTTATTTACAACCAAATCATTAATTAAAAAAAATAAATATGTCGAAAATTTGTCGTTTTCTGTTTTGGCATTTCCATATCTATCGTTACCGGTACCAGTGGTTGTTATGGCGCAAACCTTCAACAGTAAAACAAACAACTAAGTGACAGTTTTGAATTTCTCGTTCGCTTTTCGAATTTATATAACATAGAAAGCCCCAGAATGTTGCCGGAAAGTTCGGATAATGAAGACTACTTTAATATTGGTACTCCACCAGAACTTACAAAAGCTGCAAAAAGGACAGAAGCCAGTTTACTTCCAGAGAAAAGTAGGGGGCGATATGAAATAACATCGAAAGTATACGAAAAATGGTGTGCCGAAAGAAATGCTAATAATATTGCTTCGGAGACAGCCTTGATGGCATATTTTAGCGACATGGCAAGGCAGAAAAAGCCATCTACTCTTTGGGCTACGTACAGCATGATACGGACAATGCTAGAATCAAGGGAAAAGACTGACATATCAAAATATCACAAACTCGTCGCTTTTTTAAAACGCCAGAATGTAGGTTTTAAGCCAAAAAAGTCTAGCATTTTTACCTTCAACAAATAAATGTATTAAAATCTTCAATTATTATTGTTAGTCTTCTTGTTTATTTTTGTTGATATTATTTAAGTATGTGTTTTTCTAAGTGACAGGGAACCAACCTGACGCCTATCAGGAGACACACCTCATGTTTATTGACCTTCACAAAGCATATGATACCGTTCCAGTTAACAGACTATTCAAGGTACTACAGGACACCAACATTAACTACACCTTAATTAGAGCTCTGAAAAACTTGTACGAAGAATCGACATCACAAATTAAAATAGGCAACACATTATCTGGAAGATTCTTTGTCAATAAAGGTCTACGACAAGGATGTGTGTTTCTCCCACATTATTTAAAATATATGTAGCAAAGGCCTTGAGACAATGAAAGAGAAAATGTAATGGAATGGGCATTAATTTGGGACATACCTGTCTATATACCCTGCAGTTCGCAGATGATCAAGTTCTTATGGCCAACGATAAAGATGATTTGGAGTACATGACAAGGAAACTACAAGAGGAATATCAACGATGGAGTTTGGAAATAAATACAGGAAAAACTAAATATCTACCTATTGGTGCAGAACTATCTAGCGTACATCTAGAAAATGAAGAGATAGAAAGAAGCCTGCAATGACTACACCTATCTAGGAGTGATATTTGATAGAACAGCTAAAGATGACAAAGACATTAAAAAACGAATATCACAAGCTAGAAGAACAATTGGCTGTCTGAATGGAGTATTTTGGAGTAATGAAGCAGGGAAGAAACGGAAGATCAATATATACGAGACCCTGGTAAAGAGCAGTCTACTTTATGCAGAGACTTGGCGAATAACGGAAGCCAACCGAAAAAAACTGGAAGCGGTAGAAATGGATGCCTATAGAGTGGTTTATTATAGGAGCTACAGATGCCGGAAGCACTATTGCCGGACCCTGTATGAATGAGCCTTAACAATAGTAGATTATTTTCTTTTATCTATGGCCTTAACGGACTGTCCGTCAAAATGACAGAATAACACCATAGGAATAACACAAAATAATATAACTCGGAAATAACACAAATGATGAAAATAACACAACGGCATTTCTCGAAATATCACAAGCAATTTATGGAATATCTAGATAAAAAGGCAAGCATACATTTATCGGATAGAAGTAATAGACTGTGGCATCACGTGGCAGGCCCAAAAACAATATTTTTCTGGGCCCCCATAGTGAAATGGAGCATAGTTATAGCTGGCATAGCTGACTTAAATAGACCAGCTGACCAGATCAGTTTAGGACAAAGCAGTTCCCTTGCTATAACTGGCTTGATTTGGTAAGATATTATTTTTATTCAAAACATTCGTGTCTTTTATTAGCCCCCCTATTGATTTTAGTAGAATCTTTTAATGGCATTTTTTAAAGTACTGTACAGGGTGGCTCGAATTCGACGCTCATCATTGGGATTTCGGAAACCGTAAGAGATACAGGATCGGTTAAGTCGGAGGCCAAGTTGCGCAATTTGATGCTCAATAAAATGCCATATTACATTTTTATTTTCGATGTACTTAAACAGCCGTTAAACGGTAGTCTATTAAAATGCCGTTAATAGATGTTGTGACGTCGTTCATGTCGGCGGAAAGTAATGCCTAGCCTTAAGCTTTCTGCAAGAGCACCTGTGGGTCAGTGGCTGAGGCTATCGCTTCGTAAGCGAATGATCCGGGTTCAAATCTCACGCCTAGCAAGACTTTTTTATATTTTTTTTGCTTATAGCGTGATCTTATTGCATTGGTTTCACTCTTTTTATTTGGATTGGTTTAGTTATTTGGCGGGTTGGTTAGCGTGGTTATTTGGAGGGTGTTAATTCATTGGTTAGTTGGTTATTTGGTGGGGTTGGTTGATTTTTACTAATTTATATTTGTTTTTTATATTTTTTATCAGTGTCGAGGTTAGTTGCGTTGGTTAAGTTGGTTATTTGGTGGGGTGGGTAGCGTTGGTTAGTCCTTATAAAATTCCTATATTTCATAAAGCCGTCAAGTGCGTCACATCAACGACGTGATACCTATTAACGGCATTTTAGTAAGCTACCGTTTAACGGTAGTTTAAGTACAGCCTTTTATTTTTTATTTTTTTGTATAAAATATTCTGGTAATGGAATTTTCTGTACGAAACGTCGGCAAATATCAAAGTGACTATATATAGTGTTTTAAGAGTGATGAAAGGATTTAGTTAAATTGAAAAAAAAAATCAGGTCCGTATTTAAAAAAAATTAAGTGGATGATGGAGTTAAAGAGCAGAAAAAGTGGCCATGAAAATGTGTTTTTCATTTTAAGTTATCTTAACAAATAAAGCCAGGAAACAATAGAGAACAAAATTGAAAATTCCGTGTTTTTTTTTCGAATATATTCGGAAGTATTCGGAATTTTTCAAAATGCAATACGGCATTTTATTGAGCATCAAATTGCGCAACTTTGCCTCTATTTAACCGATCCTGTATTTCTTACGGTTTTCGAAATCCCAATGATGAGCGCTCGAATTCGACGCTCATAGACTGTACTGATCAGGATCAGGCTACCTATCAACTTTGAAACTGTTTAACTAAGCCGTTGTGAAATTAATTATAAAATTAGGTCCTTAAAGAGTCCTTGTACAGGGTGGGTCAAATTCGACGCTTTTAAATGGAAACACCCTTTTGTATAGGAGATAGACGAAAACTAATATCGGCGTCTGGAGCTCAATTTTCATCAAAAACATGATGGTGAAAACCGCACATCAATATCTGTTACCGTTTCAGAGTTACGGGGTGTTTTTCAAAAATGTGCATTTTTAACAAATCGCTGTAACTTTTTTACTATGGAAAATTTTGTATTTCTATGAAAACATTTCCAAAGCACCTTTTTACGTAGAATTTAATGGTTTAAATATAATTTTTTTAAAATTAATAATTTAAGAGTTATCAACAGAAAAATTGATTTTTTATTGGGAAACCCTCTATATTTTTAATTAACCGAAAAGAATTTAATTTACCTTTCCAAAAATATAGCACACTTGATATTTTGTTATAATCCTCTTCGAAATACAGAATTTTTAAAAGTTAGCCACTTTTAACCAGTAGGCTTTGGACCCCTCATTGATGATATGCCCTTAATGGAACTCGAAAACATATTTTTCCAGCAAGACGACGCACCGCCTCTGAACGCTGATATCAGCAAATTTTTGCAGCCAATTTCAAGAATAATTGAATAGCTAACCAAGATCCCAATCGTTGGCCGTCGAGGCCGCCTGACTTAGTGCCCACGGATCTAATCCTATGGATATATTTGCGGAAGAATAAAGCTTCCTTATTATTCCGTATAATCTAGACAAGAATTAGAAATACTTAGCAGTTATGAGAGGGTGTCCTTCACCCCCACTGAGTTAATGAATTCCGCGAGAAATATTCAAAAACTGCCCGGTCTGTCCATAACAGAAGATATGTCGAACACCGCTAGCAAAATCTCATGTCTTTGTTTGCTCATTCATTTATTTTTATTGTTATTAGATATAGTTTAAATGTGTTGATGTTGGTTAAATATATTTTAAATTGTTATAAAATTCTGCATCTCTCCTAGCAAATATTATTTTCGTTTTAATTGATGCTCACCGCTAGATTTTTTTTGCATTACAGCCGGTGCCGTTCAAAGCCTACTTATTTAAAGCCGGCGAATTTTTATATACTCTATATCTCGAAGAGGAATCGAGCAAAATATCAAGTGTGTTATATTTTTGGAAAGGTAATTTTTAAGTATTTTCAATAAATTAAAAATATACAGGGTGTCCCATATAAAAAATCAAATTTTCTATTGATAATCCTTAAATTATTAATTTAAAAAAAAATATACATAAACAATTAAATTCTATGTAAAACGGTGCTTTGGAAATGTTTTCATAAAAATACAAAATTTTCCATAGTAAAAAAGTTACAGCCATTTGTTAAAAATGCATATTTTTCAAAAGCACCCCGTAACTCCGAAACGGTAACAGATATCGGTATGCGGTTTTCACCATCATTTTTTGACAAAAATTGAGCTCCAGACACCGATATTAGTTTTTTGTCTATCTCCTATAGAAAAGGGTGTTTCCATTTAAAAGCGTCGAATTTGACCCACCCTGTACAGAGTCCCATTTTGGTTGAAATCCTACGGTATCTCCGTTATTAGTGAAGATAGAAGAGTGCAGTTTGCACAAACCTGTACCACTTTTTTGTCAAACGGAATATGCCGTAAAAAAAATTTGCATAGCCCTCTTCGCTTCTAAACTACAGGGTCTTTTTCAAAATTTTGCAATTTGGGACACCCCCTGTATCTCTGTTATTGTTAAAGGTATCGAGAAGGTGAAAACTGTTTATTGTAGAACTTTTTACTTAGAATACAATGGCGTAGTGTGCTATTCTACGAAAAAAAATATTTTTAAAGATATGAACTAAAGTTATGTTTTCTTAAATGGAACACCCTGTATATTTATAAATTATATGATCTGGTTTACCATAAGCTTCTCAAAAATATATATCACTCTATATTTATTTTCATTATTTACTGCAATATTAAAAAAAAATACCAAAAGATCATATTTATTAGTAGGCCATGATTGATAATAAAAGAAACTAAAAAATTATTAAAAGTATACTGCTATCTGTCTCTTGTTTTATTCTGCGAGCCACTAATAAATTCTTTATAATATATTAGGGAAACTTAACTCTCTACCGCTATTTGTAAATCTTATTGGAAGCTATCGTACTGGAAATTTTAGATTTAGATTTTTTTCTAGTTGCACAAATTACTTTTTTAAGAACATAATTTTGTAAATAACTTAAAAACGACTTAACGGAAGAGTTTCAAAGTTCCATTAAAAGTTTCTTCTAAAATCAATACTAAAGTCAATAAAAAACACTTTTAAAATGTTCTGAGCCGGTATAATAAAATAACTTTTTCTATATTACTACTTGTAGGTCTAGATACTCGGTGGTTATTTATCCCGTTAACTATCAGTTACTAAGCGCTAATGTATTCATGGGTATCACACAGTTCTACCAATTCCTTAGGTGTGTCCATTTTAATTTTATTTTAACTCCAGAAGAACAAGAAAGATATATTAAAGAAAATAGGAAAATAGAATAAATAATTAATAATAAAAATAGAGACATTAATATATTTTTAGTATATATTTTGACTAAATAAATTTTATTTTAAACATTTTTAATGCCTCTAGTGTCTTTCTCAAAGTTTATATAAATAGAGTTATAAAAAAGTATGAAAATACAAATTTTAAGGTCTACACACATGGCCAAAATTATTGCATGAAATGAATTTAAAGAATCTTTTTTATACATAGCTTTGATAATCTGTAATAAACATTTTTTGGTTAAAATGGATATGGTAAACAATGTTTATCGTTCAGACCCAATATTATTATATACAAAACATTCAATTCAAATTCTTGCACATTTCGATTTGTGGTCTCTTAGGTTTCAGAAGAAATTTGACCATTGTTTTGGCCTTAAAATACCTGGAAACATTATTTCACAGTTTAATAGAGTCAGAATAGTAACACTGTCTCAACAGGCATACCGGCACGTTGCAATAGCTGAAATTGTAGGAGTTAACCAAGCGATGTTTCGCGAATATTAAAAAAAATAGAGGAGAGAGACAAACGAGGTTACAGACCGGCCTGGAAGAGGTAGAAAGAGAGTTACTACTGCTGTGCAAGACCGTCAAATATCCCTAATTGCACGACACAATCCCCTGCCCTCTAGTACTGCTATTAAAAATGAGTTAGCTCGCTTTGAAGGAGTAAATGTTTCAAGAAAGACCATAGCAAGAAGACTCCATGACAGAGGATTACATTTAATGAGGCTTCTACGTGTTCTGAAGCTTAATTTACGTCACAAAATTACGCGACTACAATGGGTTGAGGAGATGAGAGCAAATGGACCTAATTGGAATTTCGTCATGTTCAGTGATGAAACAAGAATAGGCCTAGTGTCAGACTCGCGACGAACTTTGGTCTGGCGAGCATCTGGAAGACGAGCAGGCTTGAATGCAGCTCAACCCTGTGTCCCGTTTCAAGGAGGAAGCATTATGGTATAATGCATGGAGCTCGAACTCCTCTTGTTTTTATTGATGGCACAATGACAGGTGCCTCATATCTTAGAGACGTTTTAGAGCCTATTGTGAGTCCATTTCGAGGGGCAGTGGGGGATGAATTTGTTTACATGGACGATAATGCTCCTCCCCATCGCACTTTAGCGGTTCGCGAATTTTGTGCAGAAGAGGGTATAAGAAAACTGTGGTGGCCACCGATGTCTCCAGATATGAATGTGATCGAGCATACTTCCTCAACATCTTCTGGACAACTTAATTGAGAGCATGTCACGTCGTCTCGCAGCTTGCATTGAGGCTCGAGGAGGCAATGCAGACTATTAGTTGTGAGAAATAATCAAAATTGTTTTCAATATTTTCTGTTTAAAATGAAATTTGTTTTTGTTGATTTTCACTCATTATGAAATAAACTAGTTGCCCTTACATTTTTAATTTTATATTAGTTAGTCGTGTAGTAAGCCAATGTGTCCAAAAATATAAAAAGAATCATATTAGGTCCAAAATAAAATAAAAATATCGTTATATGCAATGATTTTGGCCATGTATGTATTTATATATCTTATATATGAGAATAAAAAATCGGTAAAAAAACTTTTAAGTTAAACGGTTTTATCTTATGTTCACTGAAAACTACAAAATAATAATAAGAATTAGGTATTTTGAACTTCTAGTTCAGAAATATTTTAGTACTAGGCAGAATAGTTTTTAGGCATATTAGACTAAAATAAAAACGTGGGGCCCCTCTGAAATCCTACCTATGGCAAAGCATATCTTTATACTTTGGTAGATCATGAGCTCGGCGTTCGCTGGTGAAGCCGCCACGGCTGGTTATTGATTGTCAAAATCTCCAGTTACGATTATAGTAAGTCGATGCAATCCACACTTAGTATAGAAGAAAGTATTACAGCAATAGTTAATGGGCCCCGCGTTTTTATTTTAGTCTAATATGCCTAAAAGCTATTCTGCCTAGTACTAAAATATTTCTGAACTAGAAGTTCAAAATACCTAATTGTTATTATTATTTTCTAGTTTTCAGTGCACATAAGATAAAACCGTTTAACTTAAAAGTTTTTTTACCGATTTTTTATGTTTGTTTGTTTTTTTATTTATTGTTTCCATGTTGTGCCCACGAGTAATGGACATTTTAACGGTCGACCCCCCCAGAGGTCCAGTAGAGGGGCAAGGCTATAATATACAACAAGAGGCGCCCAATCTTGCGGGGAAAACGCTTGCGACATTACATTTTTAGCCACCCTAATGCCATACAGTCCTCAGCACGCTTTAACCTATTACCTTAACTTGGGTGGTAAAGCTACCGCTAACTACGTAGGTACATCTAATCACCTATTTTTTTTATCTGTCCTTCTAACGTCACACAATCTTGGACACAACTGTTCTGGACACGACTACTCATGCCCTCACCTAATACGCCATTTTGTAACGACGTCCATCTTGGATTTTAAATTTTGTCATAATCACAGTATTCTACTAGTGTAGCCCTTTCATTTCATACCCATATTGAGGGGGTTGTGGAAAAATATGAAATCCGCCATTTTGTACCGGCGGCCATCTTAGATTTACAATGTTATTGATATTACTATATTGTATTGTCATCGGAACTAAAGGTGTGTACCAAATTTAAGATCAATCTGACAACAGGAAGGTACTTAAATTTCAATTTCTAATTTTGACCCAAATAAACAAACAAATAAATAAATACCGTACGGGTCGAGCTAAATAAAACCGTTTAAAAACAAAGTTTTTCTTTTCTTAAGTAAGATTTAAGTTAGAACAATTTTCTGTCACTGTCACAGGGTTTTTAACAGAACACTGTCTCCTCGATGAACACCTCAGTAAATTGAAGCTAAGAAACAACGGCGAATGCAGATTTTGTGAAGAAAATGTGGAAACACCAGAACATACTCAGTGATGAGATGACAACAATTCGTGCCATGAACTTTAGTACGACTGATATCGCAGATGGAGAACTATCATCTGTAAAACGGTCTAAGATACTGGCTTTTGTCAAAGCCCTGATACTGTATCATAGGTTATAACTCAAGAAAATGGGACCCAATAGATCTATAACGTCGCGATAATTAACTTCCCCATCCCATACAATCTACAATCTACAGATTCTACAGGTCGTAGTGTTTCTGGCACAGAAACCCCATCATATCATATTCCCTTAATATTTGAAAAAAAGACGGTGCGGCAATTAACTGAGACTGTAAATAGGCTTTTACAAAAGATATACTTACTGATATACCGGAAGCATGATGGGCAATGGATGGGCTAAGTGAGGTGCCTGTTGCAACATGGCTGCGCGTTCGTGTAGAGCTTCTTTAACCATGCGATATTGTTCATAATCTAGTTGCATTATTGCTTTTTGGAGATACCTAAAAATAATATAAAAAGAATGTATTGTAGAAATTATTTTAAAAAATGATAGAAGATTGCTCGATAATGAACTTACCGTACTCCTCCATGGATCAACTTGGTACTTCTACTGCTAGTACCACTGGCAAAATCGTCCGCCTCTATTAAGGCCGTTTTCAGCCCTCTCGTGGCAGCATCTAGGGCACATCCTGCCCCTGTGGCACCTCCGCCAATGATTACGATGTCGAATTGGTCGGTTTCCAGCGATCGCAGTTGTTCGGCTCTGGTCGGAAGCGTTCGCTTTGGTCTTGCTGTCACTTGGTGTGCCTGAACTGCTGGCCACTGAAACATCCAAAGAAAAATATAAATATTCTAAGTTAACGTCTCCTTTCTGTTGGTAAGACTAATCTGGACGGACTCTATTTTGTTAACGCGGAATCCGAACCGCGGTCGGCTATATCATGGTCAATGGCCTCCAGTGGTTTACTTTTTCGTTACCTCTTCTATCCCTTGGTAGGGTGGGACCCAGAGTAGGAGGACTTTATTTTTTTAGGACAGATATCAAGTTTTTTTTTCTTAAAATATGCCCAAGAATAATTACCCTCTTAAATATTAGCATGTTCATTAGAATTAGAATTTTTTTTAGAATGAGTGGGAGGGGGGTTAATCACTTCGACCTTACAGATCCATTGTGTCCCCCTTTCTTGAATCATAACTCATCATACAGTGCCTGGGCTTTGACAAAAGCCAGTATCTGGGACGGTTTTATAGAGGGTAGTTCTCCATCTCCAATATCAGTCGTACCAAAATTCATGGCACGAATGGTTGTCGTCTCGGCGCACTCAGTGATGAGGTGTACTGGTGTTTCCCCATCTTCCCCACAGAATCTGCATTCGCCGTTTCTTCTTAGTTTCAATCTACTGAAGTGTTCATTGAGGAGACAGTGTCCTGTTAAAAACCCCGTGACAATCCGAAGATTGTTCTTACTCAGACCCAGGAAGATCTGTGATTTTTCTTGATCATAAGCCCTCAGAAACTTCTTCGAGTGTCTTAGACCATTGGAAAATTTCCATTCCAGGTTGCGGATGGAATCTTCCAAGTTCTTGAGTTCCGCCTTGAGTTGGTTACCACTTGGAAAGCAGAACGGTTCTGGTTCAGTTAGTGGAGTGTTCGCTGCTTTCCTAGCTAGATTATTTGCTTTTTCATTGCCTTCTATCCCTTGGTGAGCAGGCACCCAGTGTAGGAGGACTTTGTTTTCTTTGCCTAATTTATTCAGCTTCTCTATGCATTCTTTGACCAATTTCGAATTGATTGATACTGAGTTGATCGCCTTTAACGCTGCTTGACTATCGACAAGATGGCTATTTCTTGTTTCCGATAGTTCCTATCTAAGATAAGTTGTACGCATCTTTCGATAGCGTAGATTTCTGCCTGTAGGATACTAGGGTAAGTGCCCATTGGTTCGGAGTATTTAGCTCTCGGCCCAAATACTCCGATCCCTGTTCCCGTATTGGTCTTGGAAGCATCAGTATACCAAGTTATGGTATGGTCTTTCAACTGCTGGGCAAGCGTTTCGCTCTTCCAATCATTTTTATTGTTCAATACTACATTGAGATTTTCTCAAAGTTGTACGTTCTTGGCATATCGTCCACTGGGAGTTTCAGGAGTGGTATTTCCTTTTTGAGGGTGTTCCAAGCCCCTGATCTGACAATTCTCCCAGTTCTAATTCCGTTAGTGACCATTCTAATCATTGTCGCATGGGCATCTCTACCAATGACAATGTGCAGTGGTGTTAGATCTAGAATGACCTCCATTGCTGCTGTTGGACAGGTTTTCATGGCTCCTGTGATACAAACGCATGCTAGTCTCTGGACTTTGCACAAGTTTAGCCTTGCCGTCCGTTGCTCTAGTTTTGTGAACCAGGCAACTGCTCCATAAGTAATCATGGGTCTTACTATCATGGTATACATCCAGCGCAAAGTGTTAGGGGAGCAGCCCCATCTATTTCCGGCCAGTCTTCTGCATATCATGAGAGCCTTTATGGCTTTGCTGGTAGTGTTCTTAATATGCCTGTTCCACAGGAGTTTACTGTCCAGGGTTATTCCCAGATATTTAACTTCCTGTGTTGGCAGTATTACCTTTCCATCTAGTTGAATTCTTTTCAAGTTTTTCAGACTTCGCTTTCTGGTGAATGGCACTATCGCGGTTTTGTCTGAGTTGATACTCAGCACGACAGTCCTACACCATCTCTCAGTGATACGGAGTCGTCTTTGGATAATATTACACAGGGTGCCTTTTCCCCCGAGCGATCATGACTATGTCATCTGCATACCCAATGCAGTGTATTCCCGCTAGAGTTAATTCATCTAGTAGTTCATCCACCACCAAGCTCCACAGCAAAGGGGAGGTTACTCCACCTTGTGGAGTTCCTTGCGTTGTTTTAACAGCTACAGTTTTGGTTTGGTGCATGTTCATTAAGGAACACCCTGTATATCACAAGTATAAATCGCTTTTTTTAAACATATTTTCCGAAATGTTTGGTGATAATAGATAATATTTCAAATTTCTGAAATAATCTTTTCAATAATCTTTTCATATAGCTATATATTTGTCATTCACGAATTTCTTGCTTTAATAAATAACAAATCCTCGTTTTACTCAATATTTCCTTGATTGATTTATTTATTTTGATAATCCACATGTTCCTTTAACTTTTTGATATAATTTTAGTATATTTAATACAGTGTGTTCAAGGAAACTGGAACAATTAAAAATTTCTTTGATTTTATAACAGTAAAAGTGAATCAATATTTGTTAAATATTTTTACTATTCCAAAAAGGTCCAGATCAGGTTTCGTATTTGATATTTATTTATTTTTTAATACATACAGCGTGTCCCAATATTTCGTGGACATACAACTACTAATACGTTTTTTTAGAATCAAAAAATGTTAATGTTAAGAACCGAATTTCCGAATTTGAATGAGATTTTCTAAAACTACAGACTAATCCTAAAACTTACGTTTTCATTGTACTCGCTCAGAAAGAAATAGGCTGCCAAACCTGCTCCTACAGTACCTGTCAAACCACCAACTGCCAATTTCCCAAATTTCGCGGCCATTTTGATTTTATTTTCTATCTGCCCTGCAAAAAAATGCATAATATAATATAAAAAGCCTTCTTTCTATTAGTTATTAAAGCAAAATTCAATATAAATTAAATGAAATGAGAATAAAAAATAAAATATTATAGGGTACCCGGTACTTCACAGTTTATTTAACTTCCTGCCTGATATATAAGCTGGTTTTTTACTAGAAAGGATAACTTAATAAGTATTGTTTAAATAAATTTATATGTATTGCATTCAAACAATATCTTGAAAATGGTAGAGAAACATGACAAATCTAAACACAATTTTTGAAAAAATATTAAGTATTGTGCTATTAGTAATAATGATAGGTATTAAACGATACAATATAACAAAATATTAAATAATAATATTGAGTATACATATAACATAGATAACTTCATATTTAAGTATTAATAATGATTATACTCGTATGTATAAATAATTATGATTCCTTGATAAATTATGATAATTTGGTGAAATTCTAATAAAAAATATATTAATTCTTCAGAATATAATAATAATTTTGATTGATGTTATAGTATACAATTGATACAAAAAGAAGAAATGTTAATTAAAATATACAGGGTTGTTCACCACATACGACACGGAGTATTGTAGCTAAACGATTAGATTTTTACAAATTGTAAGATTTGAGTTCGTTGAAGGACTGTTAGAGCTACAATTTAAAATTATTTTTACAAGATACAGAGTGTCCCAAATAAATAAAAAATATCAAAGTTTTATTTTTTAAAATGGAACACCCTGTATATTATTGCATTTTTAGTTTCTACGATTAAAATAAAGGTATATTTGATTAAGGTTTATTACACTTAAACCTTACCGTTTTTGAAATATTTTCAATTTTGCGAAATTGCAGTATAAATTTTAAGGCTTCATTTCTCCGAGGATATCAAGGTTTTTAAATTATTTTATATATTACTAAATATTTACTGAAGTTTATTTATTGATCAGTTATTGTGTTGCAATAATAAAAATTATAGTACCTTATACAGAGTGTCTAAAAATTTATTTTAAATAATTACTAGCTTTAAACGGCAATAATATATTTAATTTAAATAGAACACCCTGTATATTTTATGAGAAGCAGATGCACGATTTAATTGTCTATCAAATTGTATTGTACCACTTTTTACCTATTCCTTCAAGTTTTCGTAGAAAATGCATTTTCTTATATGAAATATTGACATTTTAGATTGTTTTTAAAACAACAAATGTACAAAATGTACGGGCTAGTAAGATTATCGTTTTTAGTAAAACGATAATATTACTAGTCCATTTGTATGCAAAAAGAAAACTATTTAAATCTTTATAAAAGAGTATACCATTAATGAAATATACCACCAGTATTTCCGCCCAATTACTAATTAACTACATACTTAATTGTGTTCGTTAATAAATTATTCTAAATAAGTGTGGATTTGAATCAGAAATCAATATAATAATAAGTTATGAAAATGAACGTATCTGTTGTTATAAATAAGCATTTGTCAAAAAATTAAATATCATTTTTAAGGTGTTACTTTTTACCACACTGTCTAATACATACATAATTCAGTTTTTTAGTATTTGGAGTAATTATTATTAATCAACGCAAACAGTCAATTAATGTAGTTTGAATACTGGAATCATATTAACTGGTCCTCTTTAACAAATATTTAAACAGTTTTTTTTTATTTTTTAATGAAATAAACAAACTATATCGACAATATATTAGTATCTGTACTCTACTACTACTGTACTACTAAATTATTATTATATTTTTTTTTTAAATGAATGTAAAAAAATACGTCACATAATTAGAACTTTTTAATTACTATAAAAAAAACGTAAAAAAATTGATGACTATGTAAAAAACTGTTTTATAATATGTCTAATCTTCTTAATAAGCTAAATTAATTACAGCTATTTAAATTACTATATTATCTAAAAAGGAACTTTCTCTCAAGGTCATCTGATTTATACAATAGAGTTAAATTTATATTGTGTGTAAGTACTGCATATGTATGTAACTAAAGTTATAAATAAAGGGACATATATTTAAAAAAACATCTGGTTAAAAATAAATTAGTTATATTCTTAAAATAGTATCTACATATAGGTATAGGTATGTATTATATAAAAAAAGACCATAGATTTCCTATGATAGTGAATTCAATTTAGTATATCCTACTAAACAGATAAGTAAATTTAAACTTTATCACATACATGTAAAAATTTTTGGTGCTATTGTGCAATTTGTCTTTTTTTTATTTAATTAATTTTTGAGATATCTACTTTAAATAAAAAGTGTTAAATTAAGTAGGTATGGATTTATTTGTTCTTGAAATTTACACAGATTATTTTCTAGTACTCTGTACATCGAATTTTTTGTGGGTCTCAAAAGTGACTCACCCCTATAACTTTTTTTTTCTGATAAAAAAACGAAATTTGGTATGTTAGTATATGACATTAATTAGGATTGATTGACATATTCAATTGTTTTCGGTAACTTCCGGTTTCACCGGAAATGACTTCAACTTTTGATTTTTAAATGGCACCATCGCATCGGTATATTTTTACTTTATTCGATAGAAAATTACACTCTGAATAAAATTACATATAATGTCAACTTTTGCCAAAATTATCATCGATTGTCATTCCCCAGCCATCATTGACGCCGTTTTTTTTCGATTATACGGTATTATTTTGTAAAATCATAATATCGAACACTCGAAAAAGAATTTTTAAACGCAATGACCGCCTATTTTTAGCCAGTTAGAAGTATTTAAAGGTTTTTTCAATGTCAGTGTCAAAAAATGTTGACCATTTCGAATTAATCATGAAAAAATAAGTGAAAAATATGGTGAAAAAATTAAAAATAACTTATCGAACATTCAAAAACGAATTTAGAAGTATAATACCCTGATTGTGAGCCTATTTAAGTGTTTTTTTCTATGTCAATGTCAAAAGATTTCGGCCAATCCGGATTAATCACTGAAAAATGAATGAAAAGGAAGCAAAAAAATTAAAAAATCGCAGAAAATGTGTGAAAAAGTAGTGAAAAAAATAAAAATTTCGGTATAAAACACCCAAAACTGCAAATAGAGGTTTTTAATAATTGTTTTTTCAATGTCAAAGTCAAAATATTTCGGCCAATCCCAAGTAATCACAGAAAATGTGTGAAAAAGTAGAGAAAAATTTAAAAATTTCTGTATAAAACACTCAAAACTGAATTTAGAAAAGAAATTAACGGTTTTTTTTAGCTAAGTAGGGGTATTTAAATGCTTTTTCAATGTCAATATCAAAATTTTTCGGCCAACCCCAAGTAATTACAGAAAATGTGTGAAAAGTAGTAAAAAATTAAAAAATTTCTGTATATAAAACACTCAAAACTGAATTTAGCAAACAAATGAACTCCATATAGGGGTATTTAATTGTTTTTTCAATGTCAATGTCAAAATCTTTCGGCCAATCCCAACTAATCACAGAAAATGTGTGAAAAAGTAGTAAAAAAATTAAAAATTTTGGTATAAAACACTCAAAACTGAATTTAGAAGAGAAATGAGCGGCTCTTTTTAACCAAATAGGGTTATTTAATTGTTTTTTCAATGTCAATGTCAAAACCTTTCGGCCAATCCCAATTAATCACGGAAAGATGAGTGAAAATGTAACGAAAAAATTGAAAAAAAAAATTGAAAATTCTACTTACGGGTTAAGTAACTATTCCTTTTAAATCTGGGCACTTAATTTTTTCCAGTCATATCGTCAGGTTATGTAAAACGAGCACATTTAATTTGGGATACACCAGCTCGCGATAATACGCTCGCGCACGCTATTAGAATGTGACTCGGGCCGTTCGTGAAGGTCCCGAACCGCGACGTTGCTGGGAACTTGACAAAATCCGTAGATTACGGATAATCGCTAGCGATAATTTTACACCAATCTTGTTTGGGAACTTAAACTAGTTTTTCTTTCTCAACTGAACAGTATTTTTTGTGAGAATTGCGCTCAAGTATTGAAAGGACTAAGTGACAGATATGTCAACCTCAAAACAGCGAAGTATTTTTTCTTTCAAATCAAAAGTTTTATGTCAAAAAATAGTATATACCTATATTGTTTTAATAGAACATGCTTTTTTTTGAAGCGTTACAAATAATTTTTTAACAATAATTCAAACCTCGCAAATAATATATAAAGTAATGTCCTATATACAGGGTGTCCCAATATTCCGTAGGCATAGAACTAAATATGGGCGATTGTGATTTTGTAAACTGGGACCGTGATTTCTGTGATTCGGACCGTGATTTCGGAGTTTATAGTAAACTGGGATTGAATTTTCTCTCTAATTTTATTTATTTATAAACAAGGTATTATTTTTCTAGGGCCACGATCATAATACCGGGTGCTGTTTCACCGGAAATGACTACAACTTTTGATTTTTAAATGGCACCCTCGGTATTTTTAGCCGACCATACCAATAGGTATGGTAGGCTATTAAGATCGGCAAAAAAAAAGTTTTTTTTTAATTTAACTCAAAATGAGTTATTTGGGTCATAAGTGACCTAAATACAAAATATTTTCATGGTGTCTGTCTGTCCGTCTGTAACACGATAACTCAAAAACCGCTAAACCGATTTTAACCAAATTTGGCACAAAAATACTGTGGCACCCGAGAATCTGGCCATTAGTTTTTGATGGGGGTGGGGGTTGGTAAGGGGGTAGGGGAGGGGGTATGGAAGGGCGTATGGGAGGGGGTATGGGAGGGGGTTAAAAATTTTAAAAAATCATAACTCCGAAATTACAGTATCTAGGGAAACGCGGTTTTCAATTTAAGATTAGGAATAATATTTGCAACAAAATTTGTAATAACATCAAAATCAGTCAGTCGCAGTTTTTGAGATAAAAAAAAATTGAAAAAATTCCTTTACTTTGAATCTAAAAGAACTACCTAACTACCAACTTTTTATTAACATATTTTAGTATGGGCGGCTATATATACGTGTCTCCCGGCGCCAATTTTTTTACTTTATTCGATAGAAAATGACATTCTGAATAGAATCAAATGACATATCATATGTCAACTTTTAACATTCTCACTTAATAAAAAAATATATTTTAAATTTCAATTTAGAGTGCCACGGTTATGTTAAAAACACTAATTCTTAATCAAGGAGACTTGGAAAAATAGATATGATCGTCTAATGTTTTTAGTGTCTTGTCCTAGCCAGTTAAAAAATGCTCAAATCATATTTTTAATCATATCTCAGTTTTTTTCAAATGGAACGAGGGTGGCTCATTAGCATATTTGGAAAAAGCATTTTTTACGAATAATTTGATACCACTCACTTGGTATTTCGAGTCAAATTTTCGTTACGAACTGCAAGTTATAATTTTAAATACCTAAACCATATGCGAAAATGTTAAAAGTTGACATATGATATGTCATTCAATTCAGAGTGATATTTTCTATCGAATAAAGCAAAAAAATACCGAGGGTATCAAAAATCAAAAGTTGTAGTCATTTCCGGTGAAACAGGAAGTGAGCCAAAACAATTGAATACGTCAATTACTCCTAATTTATGTCATATACTAACATATCAAATCTCGTTTTTTTAACTGGAAAAATAAAAAAGTTATAGGTGTGGGCCACTTTTGAGACGCACCCGGTATTGTTTTATTAGGAGTAAAAATTACATTTTTACTCCGAATAGAACATGCTAATTTTTTTCAAGCGTTTCAAATAATTTTTTAACAATAATTCACACCTTGCAAATAAAATAAAAAGTAATATCCCATATACAGGATGGTGTCCCAATATTCCGTGGACATAGAACTAGAGGTGAGCAAAAAAATAGCAAACTGCGATTCAATCGCAGCGATTATTTTTCTAGGGCCACGATTATAATATACCGGATGTTTCTCAAGAGTCTTTCATCTCTATAACTTTTTATTTTTTCTGATTTAAAAACGTATGTTATATATATGTATTATGACATAAATTAGGATTGATTGACATATTCATGGGCTCTTACACAAAAAATGATATACCCAATTCAAGGATAAAATCTGAAATAGAACACTATTTTCAGTATATTTATCCAAAAAAAATAGTTCCATGACATTGAATAACTTTTTTATAGGCCCTCAAAATTGCTTTAATTTGAAATAATTTTAAAGTGCCAATTGATGATGTATGAAAAATACGCCCAATCACATTGCAGAACCGTGCTCGTGCGCCAGCCAACAACTGGCAACATTGCGATTTGATTTGACCAGCACCACCTCAACTCAAGGCCAATCAACATGATATGGGCAAGGCAAATATGGCGACGAAGGCAGCGCATTATTAGTAAATTGTTAACTTTAACCTGAAAAGCCGGTAGTGGTTTCTCGTTCCGATTGCATACCAGAAATAATTAATTATCTCTAGTTTGTTGTGCTTCTGCAACACGTTTGTTTAGTTCTTAGTGTTCAGTGCATGTTGTGATCAGAAAATTATGATAAAATAACAGTGTAATAAAAATCCAAAGCAGACATTCCACATAGGGAACTTCAAACTTTTGTGCTTGTCGTACTCCTCTATTATTAATTATTTTAAGGTAAGAACTAGAAGTATTTATCAAGATATTACACCTAAATGAGTAAAAAGCCTTCACCGCCAGTCTGCATAGTACTTTATAATGGTTACTTACAATAATCAAAAGATAGGTATTAAAGGGTAGGTATTAACATTTTATTGTAGCATACCTTTTACATGCTCTGTTCCAAATTGTCACGAGAATTATAGAGGGGGTCCCAAGGTTTCTGCTTTTATATTCCTCAAAAATGACGAGCTTCGTAAAAAATGGTTGACAGCTATTGAAAGAGATAATTTCACTCCTACTAGTTCTCGGGTAAGAAGTGCATTAAATATGCCTCAAAAAGGCCAAAGGCCAAAGCATCTGTTACCCTAGTGAGGATGTAGTTATGGCTACTGCTTACACTTACCTTACTATAAGTAAAATATTGGTAGAATAGTCAAGCTTTTTTACATCAAAAAGATCACAGAAAGATATTGACAACATTCACATTTGAAAATATAAATGGCCTGGATGTAAGTCTTTTTTTAGGTTGCACAATTGCCCCTCACATACGTCAGAATTTATTATTAAATCCATCTTGTTCAGAATATCCAATATTATATTGAAGAACTATGCAAAAAAAAGAAATGACGTTATAAAAAGGTATTTATTTTTTTTTCTAAATAAAATCTTGAAACACATATTATATTTTTTAGTTATCCTCACCTATTATAGTTTAAATTTATTCCCATTTGTGTAATGCTGCAAAACATAGAAAAAATATTCCATATTTTTTGACCCAAGCCAGTGTAGTTTATAATTCCAAGAGCATTTACCAAAGCTTTTACTAAGACAAGTAACTTCCTATACTGTCCATAATAGTATATATTTATCAAACGTGCAGTAAATTCTAAACTATGGTAGGTAAGTGTTTGCAACTGAATATCTAGTTTATATTGCTATTTTCTGTTATACATTTCTGGTTATTTCTTTTTCAGATGATTTTGAACACCCTATATTTGCTACCTCAAGTTTGAATATTTACACACTAGTACACTACCTACCTATTTTCTGAGAAAGCAGACCTTTTTATAAAAAGTAACGAACTGATGTTTTCATAAAACTAATAATTCAAAAAATTCCATACTTGTGGAGAGCTTTAGACTCCCTGTATATTATAAAAATTAGTGAAATATTACGTAATCTAACCCGACATTTGTGTAAAAAATGTCTATTTAGAAATAAAACAGGTTTTAAAATACGCGCCAAATAAAGCACTTCTAACTCCGCCATATTGGAAAAGGTTCAATAGCCTTGTGTGGAGGTGGTGGTGGGTCAGCATGGTGACCCGGCCGTGTTGCCGCTTTTCAACATGTCAGGTGTGACGTATTAAAAATAAAGTGCGGATTTTTATTCTGGGCTTTTTTGTTTTTATTTATTTTCTTAAGAACGACTTCAAATTTTTCGAAAGTGAGATAGCAGAAAATTCTAGAATTAATTGCTTTATTCAGTTATGCTAATTTCAAAATATAGTGAAAGAATCCATTGTTGTTGGCCACTTCCTGTTTCACCGGAAATGACTACAACTTTTGATTTTTAAATGGCATCCTCGGTATTTTTTTTACTTTATTCGATAAAAAAGGACACTCTGAGATGCCTTGGAAAATAGATTCGATCATCTATTATTTTGCGCGTCTTGTCCTGGTTAGTTAAAAGATTCCCAAATCGTATTTTTAATCATATCTCAATTTTTTGAAATGGATTTGGATGAAAATGAATCGTATTTTTTTAATCAAAATACGTTAAATGCACATAATTATTTTTATGCAAAAGTGCTTCGTTTGTCCGTTAGAGCACATCAATAAAAAATAAAGCTGAACGTAAATTAATTTAAAATTTATTATTTTTTTTAAGCTTTTTATAAAGCTTGTTGTCAAATATAATTTGTGATATTATTAACATAAAATTCCATATTTCTGAAAACTAGATTATTAGAGCATAATAGATATTATACACCTCCATAACTTGTAACAAAAAACATTTTTTGGAAGTCAGCTTTGAAAAAATTATTTTTGTCCTCAAAAAGTATGCGCGGTGGCGTTTTTTACAAGAGATAAAAAATGTAGTAAAAACTAGAAGGACCATTTTACGAGACCAAAATCAGTCGTCGGTTGTGTTGGAAAATATTTATACTAAAATTAATGTAGAGGTGGGGCTAATTTTCACCCTTCTCGTACTTTTTCTTGATTTTAATGAAAGTCAAATGTTAAAGCACTTAGCAAAACATTATACACCCTAAATCTCATTTAAATCGGAATAACGGTTCTGAAAATACCTGAAAAAATTTGTTTAATTTTTTAAAGTTTGATGCCCTCTAACAGACAAATGTAGCACTTTTGTATAGAAGTCCTATTTTAATACCATAAATACGTAGTATTTACATGTCCACGGAATTTTAGGACACCCTGTATATAAAAAACAAAATTCAAAAAATCTGGATTATCCGAGCCGCCAATTATCCGAGAGTCTACTGTATATAAATTTTTGCTAAAATTATCAATAAAAACTGCATTCCTAGATAATACCACAAACTAATTTAATTGTTTATTTATCATTTTGCTAACAAATTGTTTGTCTGTGATCACATTTTATGTCAAGCTCTGATAAAATATAGAATTTTTATTTTTTATTGATGATTTGTCGAAACTATAGGTAATATATAAATGTAGAATCGAAAAAAAAGTTCTCTTGATAGATCAAAATTTGTCGGTATTTTTACGTAAATTCCTGCACATTGTGGCAACATCCTGCGTAGCCTTGCCAATTCTACAGCTCGTCTCACATGTTCGGGAAATTTACGTTGACCTAATCGATAGGAGTCATTTACTACGTCAAAAGTTACATAAATTACGTAACAGCTGATAACGTCATAGTTATTAGACTTGTAGTTTTTCTACATGTTCCTCGACGTTGATATTTAAAATTTATTTAACATTAGTGGCAGTTTATTTAAACAATTTGTTTTAATATAGATAATAAATTAATTTTGTGCATAAAAAACAGTGTGTATTAGTAGAATAAATGGTCTAAAGACTTATTTATTTTCTTTTTGTTACTAGAAACGTATGATCGAAAAAAACGGCGTCAAGTTGGCTAGGAAATGACGATCGATGACATTTCCCATAGATCTCATATCATCATCAAGTTTGGAATCAAAATAAGTTCATTTGACATAATTTACCTCTATACAAAAGTGCTTCATTTGTCCGTTAGAGGGCATCAAACTTTAAAAGAATTAACCATTTTTTTAAATGTTTTAAAAACCATTATTCCGATTTCAATGAGATTTGAGGTGCCTATGTTTTGCTAAGTGTTTTAACATTTGACACTTTTTACGTAAAAAATGACGGAAATGTATAGTTTTTTACTCAGTAGTTTTTTTTATACAGGTACGGACAAAAAGTTATTACACTCCAAACAGTTTAAACATATGTAGGTAGCGCCCCCTATAAGTAGGAGTCATATTGACATCGAAAATGCCAAAAAACACCCAGACTCAAATTTTTATCAAAATATGCACTATACTTCAGAAATTATTTTGAAAAAATCCGAAATAAAAATAAAACTTCTGCATCCTGTGTCTCCGAAACGAAGCATTTTACAACATAAATTTATACGAACTTTTTACTTATTTTTATCTACAGAATATACTGCCAACGTTTCCCGAATGCAATCGGGACCACCCTAGATATTGGAAAACCTGGAACAGTCATAGTTCAATAACCTTTCCAGATATTTTTAGCAAACTATTTTATTCCACTGAAATCTGAAGTAAATAAGATAGAACAAAACTATTAAACCAATCTAGTATTAATATAACTCAATTAATTAATAACAAAAACACTTACAATACTATGATGTAATATTTTGTAGAAATAATATCAATATACATAATCTAGACACGTTTAAAGACAGCAACGTATATATCCTCATACGTCTTTCTCTATTGCCTCCTTGGATTTGAGGTCAATTCCTATTGTGAGGACCTGACCAAGGCCCTCCTTCCTCGAGTTGATGATTCACCAACTCGATGTCCTTACATTGGAGTTCTG
Source organism: Sitophilus oryzae (assembly GCF_002938485.1). Taxonomy (NCBI): domain Eukaryota; kingdom Metazoa; phylum Arthropoda; class Insecta; order Coleoptera; family Curculionidae; genus Sitophilus; species Sitophilus oryzae. Next base: position 1,147,984 of record NW_022145617.1, on the reverse strand, counting down.
GACACTTTCTATATGAAATATATGGGCAAGCCTTTAATTTTGTCATTCTACCTGTCAAATAGAAACAGTGCCGACTCCACATTTTTTTTATTGAAAAAATTCTAAACTGATTGGGCTATTTGTACTTTAGAAATATTGCTGTCTTTAAACGTGTCTAGATTATGTGTTATAGATTCGGGACAACACCGGTATCAAGTCTAAGGAGAGACCAAATTAAAGAGGAGGCGAAAATGGAAATAGATTGTCCAGCCTGCCAGCCTCCACCTCATCGGTACCTCAGCCGGAGAGAAGCTCCTCGACTGTGAAGGACATGGAGGGTTAAACCCCAACCGTGAAAGGGTGTATACCCTCGTAGAAGGTAGATGTCCAATCCTCGGAGGATAAACAGCTGTTTTCAGAGGATGGAAAATACTTTGTCCCCCCTACAACAGGAAAATCCCCATGTTATGAGTTATAGACTGTATGATGAAAATAAGTCAAGACAGGGGGACACAATAGATCTTTAAGGACACGGTGATTAACCCTCTTCAACTCATTCTACATTCTAGGGTTCTGCGTATCTCAAAAGGAAAAACGGAAACATTATAGGACCACTATGTTGTCCGTCCGTCTGTCTGTCAAGATCCATTAACGTGTGGAGATATCAAGTTTAAATTAAAACTATATACTTAGGTCTACAGTCCCTTAGAGTTTCAAAAAAATCAAACTTCTAAGTTAACATAAAAAAAGGTATGACCGTTTTTGCCGCAAAAACGTATATTTCGACACATGTATAGGGTATTTTCCGTTGACCTAGGACTATATGAAATTGGGGTGCAAGGGGTAATGAAGCGATACATATAGCCTAGCTTACCCAAAAGTCAACCTCACCTTCACGCGGTGCACCCTGTTTACACAAACGAGGCTCTGACGTCCGAGTATAGGCGGTATAACGTTATACAACCCTCAGACCTCCCATCTTTCTGGGGAAGAGGAGTAGTAAACTACTCCTAGTCGGCCGAGAACGTAGCACAAAGGAACTATCGTCGCGGTTCTCACTGTGCCAAAGTCATCCCGTGCTACAGTTGCAGCCAAAACTGTGCGGCAGCGTAACCGTGACAGTTAAACCTTTTCAGCAGCTAACACATATCAATGATGGAACATTCGAGTGGGACAAAATCATCATCCGGAGGTAAAATACCCCCTCAATCGGATCTCCGGGAAGGGGTGCCTACTCGAGCGTATCATCGGAGAAACAAAAACATCAATGTTTTACGTTTGCGGCGTGGAACGTCCGCACTCTACTGGACAAGATAAATTCGAATCAACCAGAGAGAAGAACAGCACTGGTTCAGCAATTTTCTTTACAGTGTGTAAAAGCTTCCATAACAACAACATGTCAAGAGTGTCACATCATGGATCATGGATCACTGAGCGATCCCTTCCTAACAAATACAGGAGTTAGGAAGGGATATACATATTCATAGCAGCGCTCTCCATTATAGTGGACTGCAGGAGAGGGGATTGGACATTAGATACAGATACCACGGCGGTCTGTTCAACATAAAAAGACTCAGGGCAAAAACACGTACAAAATTCATAACTGCGCTCTAGTTGCAAACACATTATTACAAGAAATGTTGGACACATATACATGAGCATACAATGCTTTGGGCCTTAAGCTAAACATCGACAGAACCATAATCATGTGGACCCCCCCCCCGGAAGATCACAACAATGCTATAAAAATCGGAGAAGAGCTATTGGAATATGTAGCGGAATTCAATTACCTCGGCAGTTTGATTTCGGAAAAGGCCAATATCGACTCTGAAATTCAGCACAGGATTAGAAGCGCCTCAAGAACATTCTGGAAATTAAAAGACAAAGTTTTCTACAATCATCAAACGAAACTTGCAGTGTACCGAGCAATTTTAATCCCCACCGTGTTGCGAAACCTGGGTGCCGTACCGCCGACACATAAAGGCATTAAACAAGTTGCATCAAAGACACCTTAGACAACTCTTAAGAATCCGATGGTTCCATCATTGTTTCAAACGTATCGGTCCTTTAAAAAGCTAACTGCGAGAGTATTGAAGTCATGGTTACAAAATCCCGCTTAAGATGGACTGGTCACGTGTGCAGAATGCAAGAAAACCGCATACTAAAATCTCTGCTGTACAGTGAGCTTGTAGACGGCAAGAGGAGGCCGGGTGGACAACTCAAAAGATACAAGAACATTTTTCACGAAAACTTAAAGGGGTTTAACATGCAGAATGAGTGGGAAGAAGCTGCTCACAATAGAACTCAACGAAGAAGAATTGTAAACTCAGTTAAGAGCGACAACCAAAAAGTAAAGAGGCAACAAAGCAATGAGATTTTTGAATGACCAGAGTGCGGTAGGCAGATAACATCACGTATCGGGCTTTTCAGTCACAGAAAAGCTCATGAAAGAAAATGCCCTGCGTGACCATCTTCTGATGCATGTCAAATACTCGTCAGCGAGTAATGGCAGTAGTATGTATATGAAATTCGGTAAGTAATACCATCTAATACTACAAGTATAGGGAAAAATCTGAAAACGATACATTTGTAATTAAATCATAAAAAATATAGTCTTGTCCGGTTTTTTTTTATTCTTTCGTCAAATTTTAGCTAAAGCTATCGGTCTAAAACGCGAAAAATGAATTTATCTATCACGTGTTTGGCTGCTAGCCAGACGGCTGAGACAAATCACACATTCCTGCCGTGATTACGATTAAAAAAAACCTAGATACTCTTATTGTTAGCGAGTATCAGTATCGCTCTTGTTTTCTGCTATCTTATCTGTCTCTACGATCCCCTTAAAGGTCAGTTCTAATTGGCTGATAACTCGTTGCGTCAGGGAATTAGAAATGCGTAAAAATTAATGACATGGGAAATTTTTGTTTTTTGGTTGCAGCGTATTATGAGATTCAGGGCCGGATCTACCTACGGGCTGTTTGGGCTGCAGCCCAGGGCCCCGAGGTTACAAGGGGCCCCCAGGCCCCGCGAAAAACAATAGATCCATAGGTGGGAACTGTTGAATCGTGAAATAAAATTAAAATTCAGGTTAAAAGTTTAAGCCAGACAAGATGGCCCCCTTGCCACTATGATGCTGTCAAAGCCTTAAAAAATAATTATGATGACATTATGAAAATTTTCAAAAGTTTCAGCGAAAATGAGGTTGAGAAAGTTGATTTCCGGAAAGAGGCACGAAATTTATTCAATAAAATGGCGAAACTCGAGACTGCAATTTTGATTATCTTTTGGGAAGAAGTTTTGGAGAGATTTCATTTAGTTAATAAAAAATACAGAGCCCTGGTTTAGACATTTGTGAAGGCAACAAGTTAATTGTTTCAAAAAAAAGAAAAAAAATTTTGTTCTTTAAAAGACTTTGTGAGCAACATACGACATCAATCAGATCAAATGTTACAGGAATACGACGAAAAAGCTAAAAAATTAAGTACTAGTGTAATAATAGACTACAATTACATAAACAAGAGACGCAAAATTCCAAAATTTTCAGATAAGTCTACAGGCAGCTACAGGTGAATTCTCAGTATACGGCGCAGAAAGATTTAAAGAGACACGTTAAAAGTTGCGTTGGATAAGCTGATTATGGATTTAAATAAAGGAGACAAGTCTATGAGACATATAGCAAAAATTCAAATTTTTAATGGATTTACAAGACAAAATATCGAAAACATAGATTTGGAAATTGCACGTCATATTATTGATTACTATCCCGATGACGTAGACGAGCATTTAGTGAATGAGTGCAATCAATTAAAATCGTACTTACTCCAATCTATGTCTGAGTTTACACCTCTTGCAGTGACATTTTTATGCTCATGTATGAAAATAAACTTATTAACATGTTCCCTAACTGCTATACCATTTTAAAGATTTTTTTAACATTGCCAATCACTAGCTGTGAAGCAGAACGCTCCTTCTCCAAGATGTCCTATGTAGAAAATAAATATAGGACAACAATGTCGAACCATCGACTAAATAATTTATCACTTCTTTCCATAAATTGTGATCTAACAAAAGACCATCAAAAGACTTGGAATGTGATGACCAAATAACTGTCAATTTCTGTGACTACAACCTATCAATTTCTTTTACTAATTCATAATAAGTAAATAAATAAAATTGTTTTATTGTTTTTTTTATATTCTTATTAAATATCACTATTTCGGTTTCTCTCTCACCCAAAGTTTGCCTGGAAGAGATTGCTACCACAGCAATAAGGTCGCCTTTTGTACAACTAATACTTGCGTAGATTTAAGTAACATTTATGTTACTTAAATCCACATATCACAAATACCGAAGTCTACAGCAGAATAGGCAGAAAAAGAGAATTGCTCAATATAATAAAAATAAGAAAAACATCATACTTAGGGCATATATTGAGAAATGAAAAATACCACGTCTTACAATTGATAGTTAAGGGTAAGATTGAAGGAAAGAGAGGTCTCGGCAGGAAGAAACTATCTTGGTTGAGAAACATCAGAAACTGGACTCACCTAATTTTGAAGAACTTATAAGGAAAGCCGAGAATCGTGAAGATTTTGCCAATGTGATCGCCAACCTCCACGAAAGAGACGGCACGTAAAGAAGAAGAATAATAATATATCATTATAGAAACAGTTTTTCGATATGGCTATTAATTGAGTACTTATGTAGGCCCCTAAGAAGTTTCAGCCCAGGGCCCCACAAATTCACGATCCGCCCCTGATGAGATTGCGAATTTTAGATCCTGCTAGATAAGGATGAATTTCTAGTAGCAAAAGTTAAAAGTTTGTTAAGTTTTTCTACTAATTACGAAATTACAACCACTAATTTTGGCGTTCTGAATGCTTATATTGAAGTTTGTTCCTCTAACAAACTTTTAAGCTAACTGAAACCACTCATTTCTAGGTTCTGAACGAAAACTTTTTCCACACACAATAATTATTTAAAACACAACTTATATTTCAATACCCAATAGGTTAAAATAAAGTATTCTTTTAGAAATAAATAGTTATTTATTATGTACTCCATATCTCTATATTACAAATCGACTTTGGCATTTAAAATATTCTATAACACTAAAATGTATACATTGTATCAATTTTATATATGATTTATCAAACAATAAAGTTTCTATATGTACCGGGTGCGTCTCAAAAGTAGCTCACCCCTATAACTTTTATATTTTATCAGATAAAAAAACCAGATTTGGTATATTAGCATATGACATAAATTAGGATTGATTGGCATACTCAATTATTTTCTGCCACTTCCTGTTTCACCGGAAATGACTACACTTTTGATTTTTAAATAGCACCCTCGGTATTTTTTTTACTTTATTCGATAGAAAATGACATTCTACATAGAATTTCATATCATATGTCAACTTTTAAAGTTTCAAAACAAAATTGAATTTTAAATTTCAATCTAGAGTGCCATGGCTGTGTTAAAAACACTAATTTTTAATCAAGGAGCCTTGGAAAAATAGATTTGATCGTCTAATGTTATTCGTATCTTATTCTGGCTGGTTAAAAGATACCCAAATCGTATTTTTAATCATACCTATCTCAATTTTTTCAATTGGAAGGAGGGTGGCTCATTAGCATATTTGGAAAAAAACATTTTTTTACGAATAATTTGGTACCACACACTTGGTATTTCGAGTCAAATCGTCCTTATGAATCGCATGTTGCATGTCATTCTATTTAGAGTGTCATTTTCTATCGAATAAAGCAACAAAACACCTAGGGTACCAATTAAATACCAAAAGTTGCAGTCATTTCGACACAGGCAATGACAGAAAACAACTGAATGCGTCAATCAATCCTAATTTATGTCATAATATGACATAAATTTGTCGAGGTTTGGTATATTAATATATTATATTAATATACCAAATCTCGTTTTTTAACTGAAAAAATAAAAAAGTTATAGGGGATGAGCCAATTTTGAGACGCACCCGGTATAAGATTTTTTTTATAAATACATTGAAAATGTATAAACAGCAATGTTACGAAATAATAATGGTATTCCCATTTAAAAATACAAACTAAAAGAAATGGTAATTTACTAAAGACAAAAGGAATATTTTTACAATTATAATACATAAACAAAAAACTAAAAGCACTAGTAAAGCATAATAAATATACCTAACGAAAGGAATCCATGTAATGAATTTGTGAAAATACTGACCATATACAGGACATACCGGGTGGAAATATAGGAATTCCCATGCAAATTTTAGGTTGTCCAAATATTAGTTCCCCTGTTAATTTTACAGCAAAGTCATACTTGGGTTTTTTAAAAATCTGTCTATGCTGAATACACATGCCAAATTTGAACAATTTTGGACAAGCCGATTTTAAGTAATTTAAGAAAAACTGCATCTTTTTTTTAAATTAAAACTCAACAGGTAACCATGCAAAACCACGCAAATTTCAACATACCTTAAGTTGTCATTGTGAACCTATGATTGTATCATTGTCAAATGTAATTTGTTGTGCAGTCATGGTAGAAGATTATTTTCTTTTATCTATGGTCATGGTGCAGTCTCCACTACTACTTTATAGTACCTACGCTTAGTGTCCCCGAAATGTATTTTCGTCAGTGGCGGATACAGAGGGGGGCCCATGGGGCCAAGGCTAGCGATGTGAACTATCGAATGAATTAGACTATCGAATGGTTACTGAATGAATGATTTCAACTATCGAATTGTTTTATTCGAATAAAATCATTCATTCATTTGTATACTAAAGCATATGTGACAACCTCGCCGTGCGACTAAATGGTTATCGTTGAGCCACGACTATCGAATGCTTTTGATAAATGAAATTTAGTATTCGTTTGATTTTTGTGTGCGTCAGTGCATTATATTCGCCGTATAAATAGTGTGCTATTTTTGCGTTTATTAAAATATTTAAAATATTAAAATAGTAGTTTTTTTAATTGACGATTGTGTGCGTGTGCACGTGGTCAAAATTTTTCCGAAAATTTGTGTGATTTTCCGTAGCTCGATCTTTCAATTATTTAATTTTATATGGTATATGGTATATTTTTTATTGGGAAATTTTGAGAAGTAGCAATTTTTCAGAGAGATGAGATGAACTTACAATTAATTTTAAAAATACATATTTGTATTTTAGATGTTTTAATAATATGAATTAGTTGAACTTAATAATCATATTTAAGTAATGTGGTTAAGTAAATGGTTATCGAACTCAAACTATGGGGTGAGAAAATTAAATTGAAAGTTTTACACGTGCCAATTAAAAAAAGAAGTTAACGATGTATTTTGTTTATGCTAATTCTCTTACATGTAGTTTTTTGCGAAGAAATATTTCATTTATTTTTTAAAGTAAATGCCAGTAAAAGTAAATATATTATATTTAAAAATAATATATTTACTTTTTTGATATTTACTTTTAAATTATTTACTTTTTTGATTATTTACTTTTACTGATATAAAGCACCTAATATAAATAATTTTGATTTCTAAATTTTTATTTATATTTTCCTTCCATTACACTGCATGCTTAGAAAATTAATAAATGTTGATATTTCATGATTTTAAAATTTGTTGTTAATATAACAAATTAGTTCTGTAATAATTATTATTATTTAATAAAACAACGTTGCCACACACAAAAAATTTAGAGACTATATTATTTTTAAATTGATCTAATATAAATAATTTTGACATCTAATTTGTTGTTTATATTTTGCTACTACTTAAAAAATGTTTATATTAAATGATTTTAAATTTTGTTGTTAATAGGTATAACAAATTATTACTGTTATTATTATTTATTAAACCAGTCTTTGCTTAAAAACATTAAAAATTATTTTCCTACATTCAAAATAACAAGTATTATTGCAGTGTAACAACAGAATATTAATAAAAAAAAATGCAAAATATATAGACAAACTATCCCTAACTAACTAAAGCCAAACAATAATATTCTTTGCTAATATCAACTAATACCAATATATGGCAACAGCGCCCTTCATAATATATTTTCTGTGTAAATACTAGCACCTCAATAAAAAAAATGATGTGTCCTTATCTTTATCTGACTCCACAAAAAATTAAAGATGCCGCCTTCTTTCATAGCATTGCCACCGACCGCTGTCGGGTTTCGCGGAAAGAAACCTACGTCACCGGGCGACAACTAAAATCCAGTTAATATTTTATTATAATCGATCCTGACGAATAAATGAATTTCATAAATGAATGAATTTTATAAATGAATGAATTTTATAAATGAATGTTTTTTGCTGCCGAATTATTAGAATACAATATTTCAAGGCAGATGACGCATCTATTCGATAATTTTTATTCGAATAGTTTTCAACGAATGTTTTCTTACTAGCTATCGAATTATTCGAATGAATTGCAACTATCGAATGTTTCGATAGCATTCATTCGATAGTTCCCACTACTAGCCAAGGCCCCCCCTAACATCTATAAATTTGGTGAAATATAAGGCTTTTTGGTTAAAAATAGCGCCCTAAAAGGCATACCTATTCTACATTACTTTTTTATTTGGCCCCCTCAAAATAAATTCCTGTATCCGCCCCTGATTTTTTGTAATTTGAAACTGGTTCGAATGTGGCAAAAGCAACGTTTAGTAAATACTATTTGAGATTTCCTATGTTTCCAACGATGATACACCACCCGGTATGTCTTAACCTGATGTATAGTCTATAAAATGAATAACTTTGAATTTTGACCGTTATTTTTTACCAACATGGCAAATATATAATCCCTCTATCCAAAAAGTTACTGATATTCTTTAAAATGAGTGCCTGAACGAATCAGATAGGCAACTCTTTTTATTTTCGTGAAATAGAAAAGGAAAATAATAAAACAAGTGACAGTTCTTCCTCTTCTTTGCAAAAATCAACGCGAAATGTCATAATTGACAAAAGTAAAATGTCATCAGCCTTTGACATTTCTAAATATCAGACCAATGCCGTCTCTAATAGGGACAGCCTAGGAGCGAGATTTATGACGTCACGCTAGTTAGATACCACGGATTAATAAATATGTTGTAGAATACATGGAAAACATAATTATTCCTGGTATTTTTGGTTTGTATTTTAAAAATGATATAGTTTACATGAAATATACATAATATACAGTTAATAAATACAATATATATACCGATTTATAGTAATAAATACTTTGGCAAATAAACTATGAACCATACAAATGCAGTAAATGTTTTATAATATACAAATAATGAATAGATACATAAGATAATGGGTAAAATGTAAAATATATTTTAAATTTTGGGGTTTGAAAATCGATCTAATTTAACAAAAAACATTCAATATCTACTATTATATATGATATATTATTATTTGCATTCACAAAATTTATATGTATATTTTGCAAGCATCAATGTTCGAAAAATTATACTTGCAAATTTGCAAATAATACAATATCATAGAAAAAAAGGCGTCAGCGATGGCTATAAAATAAAGATCGCTGTCATTTTATATGTAAAATTATTCTAAAATTTTTGATTTTCTTGGGATTTAGGTTCGGGAAAAACAATGATTAAGTTTTCATTTGGTTTTTCATTATTTTTTTTTTGGTCATCAGTGATGTGTCATATGAAAAAAATAGTGTCGAATATAATCCAAAAAATTACATATAAATATATATGTAATTTTGAATAATTATATTTTCCATGTATTCTACAACATAATTAATCCGTAGTATCTAACTAGCGTGACGCCATAAATCTCGCTCCGAAGCTGTTCTATTAGAGACGGCATTGCATCAGCATGGCCGCAAGCTGCTAACCTAATAGAATTTACACTAGAAAAGCCCGCGGGAACTGTCAAATTCAAAGTTATTCGTTTCACAGACTTTATAACCCGGTTTATAGACTTAGGAAGAATAGAAGTGTATGCTATTTAGTTCTGTGAACGTAAAATCCATACTCCTTCAACTTTCTATACAGGGAGATGTATTTTCCAGCTGCTGTAGTCCTCGGTACTATAAATTTCTCACAAAACACAGTCCGATTACGCGCAGCGTCACTCAAGCTTCCATAAGCCAACGTCACTAAAAATGTCAATACAAAACTATAACAGTTATGTTTGTCCTCGCTGTAAGTTTTCGATGACCAGCACTTTTGTTTACAGACTTGCCACAAGGTAGTGTCCCAGTGCTCTGTCCAAGGTGAAGGAACCTGCAATTATTAAAAGATATAAAAGTAAATATACCGTTATAGCCAAATATAAATCCATATGATAAACAGAATGTACAAGACGAAGAGGTTAATCCTGATCAAGTCAACAACTTGTAAA